>NC_073691.1:157014452-157224827 GCF_029784155.1 Uranotaenia lowii | reverse complement strand
TAAATTTGAAATTTGAAATTTGAAATTTGAAATTTGAAATTTGAAATTTGAAATTTGAAATTTGAAATTTGAAATTTGAAATTTGAAATTTGAAATTTGAAATTTGAAATTTGAAATTTGAAATTTGAAATTTGAAATTTGAAATTTGAAATTTGAAATTTGAAATTTGAAATTTGAAATTTGAAATTTGAATTTGAAATTTGAAATTTGAAATTTGAAATTTGAAATTTGAAATTTGAATTTGAAATTTGAAATTTGAAATTTGAAATTTGAAATTTGAAATTTGAAATTTGAAATTTGAAATTTGAAATTTGAAATTTGAAATTTGAAATTTGAAATTTGAAATTTGAAATTTGAAATTTGAAATTTGAAATTTGAAATTTGAAATTTGAAATTTGAAATTTGAAATTTGAAATTTGAAATTTGAAATTTGAAATTTGAAATTTGAAATTTGAAATTTGAAATTTGAAATTTGAAATTTGAAATTTGAAATTTGAAATTTGAAATTTGAAATTTGAAATTTGAAATTTGAAATTTGAAATTTGAAATTTGAAATTTGAAATTTGAAATTTGAAATTTGAAATTTGAAATTTGAAATTTGAAATTTGAAATTTGAAATTTGAAATTTGAAATTTGAAATTTGAAATTTGAAATTTGAAATTTGAAATTTGAAATTTGAAATTTGAAATTTGAAATTTGAAATTTGAAATTTGAAATTTGAAATTTGAAATTTGAAATTTGAAATTTGAAATTTGAAATTTGAAATTTGAAATTTGAAATTTGAAATTTGAAATTTGAAATTTGAAATTTGAAATTTGAAATTTGAAATTTGAAATTTGAAATTTGAAATTTGAAATTTGAAATTTGAAATTTGAAATTTGAAATTTGAAATTTGAAATTTGAAATTTGAAATTTGAAATTTGAAATTTGAAATTTGAAATTTGAAATTTGAAATTTGAAATTTGAAATTTGAAATTTGAAATTTGAAATTTGAAATTTGAAATTTGAAATTTGAAATTTGAAATTTGAAATTTGAAATTTGAAATTTGAAATTTGAAATTTGAAATTTGAAATTTGAAATTTGAAATTTGAAATTTGAAATTTGAAATTTGAAATTTGAAATTTGAAATTTGAAATTTGAAATTTGAAATTTGAAATTTGAAATTTGAAATTTGAAATTTGAAATTTGAAATTTGAAATTTGAAATTTGAAATTTGAAATTTGAAATTTGAAATTTGAAATTTGAAATTTGAAATTTGAAATTTGAAATTTGAAATTTGAAATTTGAAATTTGAAATTTGAAATTTGAAATTTGAAATTTGAAATTTTGAAATTTGAAATTTGAAATTTGAAATTTGAAATTTGAAATTTGAAATTTGAAATTTGAAATTTGAAATTTGAAATTTGAAATTTGAAATTTGAAATTTGAAATTTGAAATTTGAAATTTGAAATTTGAAATTTGAAATTTGAAATTTGAAATTTGAAATTGAAATTTGAAATTTGAAATTTGAAATTTGAAATTTGAAATTTGAAATTTGAAATTTGAAATTTGAAATTTGAAATTTGAAATTTGAAATTTGAAATTTGAAATTTGAATTTGAAATTTGAAATTTGAAATTTGAAATTTGAAATTTGAAATTTGAAATTTGAAATTTGAAATTTGAAATTTGAAATTTGAAATTTGAAATTTGAAATTTGAAATTTGAAATTTGAAATTTGAAATTTGAAATTTGAAATTTGAAATTTGAAATTTGAAATTTGAAATTTGAAATTTGAAATTTGAAATTTGAAATTTGAAATTTGAAATTTGAAATTTGAAATTTGAAATTTGAAATTTGAAATTTGAAATTTGAAATTTGAAATTTGAAATTTGAAATTTGAAATTTGAAATTTGAAATTTGAAATTTGAAATTTGAAATTTGAAATTTGAAATTTGAAATTTGAATTTGAAATTTGAAATTTGAAATTTGAAATTTGAAATTTGAAATTTGAAATTTGAAATTTGAAATTTGAAATTTGAAATTTGAAAATTTGAAATTTGAAATTTGAAATTTGAAATTTGAAATTTGAAATTTGAAATTTGAAATTTGAAATTTGAAATTTGAAATTTGAAATTTGAAATTTGAAATTTGAAATTTGAAATTTGAAATTTGAAATTTGAAATTTGAAATTTGAAATTTGAAATTTGAAATTTGAAATTTGAAATTTGAAATTTGAAATTTGAAATTTGAAATTTGAAATTTGAAATTTGAAATTTGAAATTTGAAATTTGAAATTTGAAATTTGAAATTTGAAATTTGAAATTTGAAATTTGAAATTTGAAATTTGAAATTTGAAATTTGAAATTTGAAATTTGAAATTTGAAATTTGAAATTTGAAATTTGAAATTTGAAATTTGAAATTTGAAATTTGAAATTTGAAATTTGAAATTTGAAATTTGAAATTTGAAATTTGAAATTTGAAATTTGAAATTTGAAATTTGAAATTTGAAATTTGAAATTTGAAATTTGAAATTTGAAATTTGAAATTTGAAATTTGAAATTTGAAATTTGAAATTTGAAATTTGAAATTTGAAATTTGAAATTTGAAATTTGAAATTTGAAATTTGAAATTTGAAATTTGAAATTTGAAATTTGAAATTTGAAATTTGAAATTTGAAATTTGAAATTTGAAATTTGAAATTTGAAATTTGAAATTTGAAATTTGAAATTTGAAATTTGAAATTTGAAATTTGAAATTTGAAATTTGAAATTTGAAATTTGAAATTTGAAATTTGAAATTTGAAATTTGAAATTTGAAATTTGAAATTTGAAATTTGAAATTTTGAAATTTGAAATTTGAAATTTGAAATTTGAAATTTGAAATTTGAAATTTGAAATTTGAAATTTGAAATTTGAAATTTGAAATTTGAAATTTGAAATTTGAAATTTGAAATTTGAAATTTGAAATTTGAAATTTGAAATTTGAAATTTGAAATTTGAAATTTGAAATTTGAAATTTGAAATTTGAAATTTGAAATTTGAAATTTGAAATTTGAAATTTGAAATTTGAAATTTGAAATTTGAAATTTGAAATTTGAAATTTGAAATTTGAAATTTGAAATTTGAAATTTGAAATTTGAAATTTGAAATTTGAAATTTGAAATTTGAAATTTGAAATTTGAAATTTGAAATTTGAAATTTGAAATTTGAAATTTGAAATTTGAAATTTGAAATTTGAAATTTGAAATTTGAAATTTGAAATTTGAAATTTGAAATTTGAAATTTGAAATTTGAAATTTGAAATTTGAAATTTGAAATTTGAAATTTGAAATTTGAAATTTGAAATTTGAAATTTGAAATTTGAAATTTGAAATTTGAAATTTGAAATTTGAAATTTGAAATTTGAAATTTGAAATTTGAAATTTGAAATTTGAAATTTGAAATTTGAAATTTGAAATTTGAAATTTGAAATTTGAAATTTGAAATTTGAAATTTGAA
Organism: Uranotaenia lowii; assembly: GCF_029784155.1. Lineage (NCBI taxonomy): Eukaryota > Metazoa > Arthropoda > Insecta > Diptera > Culicidae > Uranotaenia > Uranotaenia lowii. The sequence goes on along the minus strand of NC_073691.1, from coordinate 157,221,347 downwards.
ATTTGAAATTTGAAATTTGAAATTTGAAATTTGAAATTTGAAATTTGAAATTTGAAATTTGAAATTTGAAATTTGAAATTTGAAATTTGAAATTTGAAATTTGAAATTTGAAATTTGAAATTTGAAATTTGAAATTTGAAATTTGAAATTTGAAATTTGAAATTTGAAATTTGAAATTTGAAATTTGAAATTTGAAATTTGAAATTTGAAATTTGAAATTTGAAATTTGAAATTTGAAATTTGAAATTTGAAATTTGAAATTTGAAATTTGAATTTGAAATTTGAAATTTGAAATTTGAAATTTGAAATTTGAAATTTGAAATTTGAAATTTGAAATTTGAAATTTGAAATTTGAAATTTGAAATTTGAAATTTGAAATTGAAATTTGAAATTTGAAATTTGAAATTTGAAATTTGAAATTTGAAATTTGAAATTTGAAATTTGAAATTTGAAATTTGAAATTTGAAATTTGAAATTTGAAATTTGAAATTTGAAATTTGAAATTTGAAATTTGAAATTTGAAATTTGAAATTTGAAATTTGAAATTTGAAATTTGAAATTTGAAATTTGAAATTTGAAATTTGAAATTTGAAATTTGAAATTTGAAATTTGAAATTTGAAATTTGAAATTTGAAATTTGAAATTTGAAATTTGAAATTTGAAATTTGAAATTTGAAATTTGAAATTTGAAATTTGAAATTTGAAATTTGAAATTTGAAATTTGAAATTTGAAATTTGAAATTTGAAATTTGAAATTTGAAATTTGAAATTTGAAATTTGAAATTTGAAATTTGAAATTTGAAATTTGAAATTTGAAATTTGAAATTTGAAATTTGAAATTTGAAATTTGAAATTTGAAATTTGAAATTTGAAATTTGAAATTTGAAATTTGAAATTTGAAATTTGAAATTTGAAATTTGAAATTTGAAATTTGAAATTTGAAATTTGAAATTTGAAATTTGAAATTACAAATTTCCAATTTGAAATTTGAAATTTGAAATTTGAAATTTGAAATTTGAAATTTGAAATTTGAAATTTGAAATTTGAAATTTGAAATTTGAAATTTGAAATTTGAAATTTGAAATTTGAAATTTGAAATTTGAAATTTGAAATTTGAAATTTGAAATTTGAAATTTGAAATTTGAAATTTGAAACTTGAAATTTGAAATTTGAAATTTGAAATTTGAAATTTGAAATTTGAAATTTGAAATTTGAAATTTGAAATTTGAAATTTGAAATTTGAAATTTGGAATTTGAAATTTGAAATTTGAAATTTGAAATTTGAAATTTGAAATTTGAAATTTGAAATTTCAAATTTGAAATTTGAAATTTGAAATTTGAAATTTGAAATTTGAAATTTGAAATTTGAAATTTGAAATTTGAAATTTGAAATTTGAAATTTGAAATTTGAAATTTGAAATTTGAAATTTGAAATTTGAAATTTGAAATTTGAAATTTGAAATTTGAAATTTGAAATTTGAAATTTGAAATTTGAAATTTGAAATTTGAAATTTGAAATTTGAAATTTGAAATTTGAAATTTGAAATTTGAAATTTGAAATTTGAAATTTGAAATTTGAAATTTGAAATTTGAAATTTGAAATTTGAAATTTGAAATTTGAAATTTGAAATTTGAAATTTGAAATTTGAAATTTGAAATTTGAAATTTGAAATTTGAAATTTGAAATTTGAAATTTGAAATTTGAAATTTGAAATTTGAAATTTGAAATTTGAAATTTGAAATTTGAAATTTGAAATTTGAAATTTGAAATTTGAAATTTGAAATTTGAAATTTGAAATTTGAAATTTGAAATTTGAAATTTGAAATTTGAAATTTGAAATTTGAAATTTGAAATTTGAAATTTGAAATTTGAAATTTGAAATTTGAAATTTGAAATTTGAAATTTGAAATTTGAAATTTGAAATTTGAAATTTGAAGTTTGAAATTTGAAATTTGAAATTTGAAATTTGAAATTTGAAATTTGAAATTTGAAATTTGAAATTTGAAATTTGAAATTTGAAATTTGAAATTTGAAATTTGAAAATGATTACATTTTCAAACATTTCAGTCATTTCTGTGATTCGTAGCATTTCCGATAACTTCAAATTTTCCGTTTTCTCGTTTAACAGTTTGGTGCAGCAATACCGGAAGAAGTAAAGGGTGGTGGGCTGCACTAAACCAGGAACCATTACAACAGGAAGCTTGTTCCATTGTTGTCAAAGTTTTGCTTTCTTCAATTGCCTGGAGGCACCCCCACCATTTTTCCCAGGCTCTTTTCGATCGGAAACGAAAGGAATTTTCTTTGAGAGTTTTTTTCTTCTTCTCTGGTTTCGATCCCTCTTGGATTCCGCCGGATGAGGTAAAACACTTTCCAAGGGGATTCCTCTTTTTCTCCATGTCATCTTTTGTTCGCGTGGCTTCGAACGGATCCATTGAAGGGATTTACCCATTTTTTGCCATTCATGCTCGGCTCATAGATCTTCCCTGGAACCGAACCGGAGCCAAAGGCCAGTCGAACCCGGCGAACCGTTCGCTTTTTTACGACCCGAACCGATCGAACACAATTTTGAGCGCATATTTTCAACCGACAATTCTGTGATAAAATGTGGGTGTAAAGGCGTTGTTCAATCGATTGAGGCTTGAAGAAGATTCGTCGACCAATCCTATGTTGTATGGCTAAGACCCTTCCTAAGACAGGAAACCTGAAGGGGCACCAAACTTAAAACCCATCGAGAAGAATGGTAATAAAATTTGCTCGCAAAGCTTGCACCGAACAACAACAGACAAAATTGGAAAATGCGATAAAATTGAATTTTTCGGACAGAAAAGCAAAAAAGGCATTTTCATTCCATTCACTTTTCAGTTTCCGGTGCAGGTGAATTGGATATTTTCTTTGTTGCCGGAGAATGCAACCTGATCGATTGGGCGAATACAAAAGGTAAACGGGAGCGCACTTCGTCATGGCGTAACCATTGGGGAGTCATAAAATTATGTGCTCCGGAAAAGCAATTTATCATTGATTTTGGGTTCCTAGGCAGCAGTAGCAGCAGCAGGAACAATATTTGAGCAAGTTGCTGCCCAATTTTTCTTTCCGGGGTTGGAAACATTTACCCATAGGTCGAAACTAATGCCGAAAGTGGCATCCTCGCTTGGTGTTATAATTGACATAAAGACAATTGGCATTGGGTAAAAATCAACCAAATTTTGCACACTTTCTCATTGATGTGTATTGTTTACATATTGTCAAACTCGAAGTCGTGTTTTTCGATTCAACGAAAATGGAGGTGAACCAACGCGCGTCGAGAAAACAAATTCTTCCCAAACATCTGGAATTTCCTGGCTTGTCGCACCGGCAGTTGGAAAAAATGTTGAACCTTCACCATTCAACCGTCTCCAGAGTATGGAAACGGTTCCAGGAGCGGTTGACGTTGGACCACGTCAAATGAGCTGAAAGAAAACCGGGACCGGAAAACAAAAAGACGGAGGAAAAGGTGAAAAGGATGATTAAATCAAATCGCAGCGTATCAAGCCATGCCAGGCATGTCACAGGGCTAAGTCCAGAATGCAAAGAAAAGAGCTGAAATAAATACATACAAGGTACAGAACTTCCCAAAACGCGATGAGTGGCAACAATCGACGGCTAAAACTCGGACACGGAAGCTCTACGAGAAGATGCTGACAAAATATGGCCGCTGTGTGATGGACGACGAAACGTATATAAAAGCCGATTCAAGCAAATTCCGGGGTTGGATTTTTTCACCGGCAAGAGCAAGTTCGATGTGGACGATAAATTTAAGAAAAAGAAAATGTCGAAGTTCGCCTCCAAATATCTCGTTTGTCAACCCATCTGCTCTTACGGACTGAGGAGTGAGCCTTTCGTGACAAAAGGCACAGTAAATGACGAGATTTACAAATCTGAGAGCATCGAGTAGCGCCTTTTACCGTTCTTTCAGCAGCACGACGAAGTTCCCTATTTTGACCAGATTTGACATCATGCTACTTTTCTAAAAGTGTCCTGGAGTGGTAAATATGAGGCCAATTGTGTCAATTTTGGTCCGAAGGACATGAACCCGCCAAGCTATCCGGAGTGATGCCCGATGGAGTAGTTCTGGGAAACAATGAAGCGGGAGACAGTCAGAGACGAGAAAGACATGTTGAGAAAATGGAAAAAAAATCCTTAGAAACTGGTACCGGATGACACTGTAAACACTTTGATGGAGGACATCAAGTGAAAATGCGTTCTTTTTTATACTCGAGGTTCCATCGATTAACTTTTCGTTTGGTTTTGAAGTAAATATATGTATATAACTACCCTAAAATTTTGGTTTAATTCTAAACATTATAAGGAAATTGGAATGACATTTTAGTTGCCGCAAAAATTTCGTAATTGCCTTTTTAGTTCAATTTGGTATACTTGAAAGCTTAGGATTCTGTAGACCTTCACTTGGCGGGTTTCAAATTTACTTAACTGGACGTAAATTGACAGTTTGCACAGGAGACTCTCTATCCAGCCAGTTCTCGGGCTCCTTCGGTGTGCCCCAAGGTAGTCACATAGGACCGATTATCTTCACAATAAATTTTTACGACGTGCTCTCATTCCTCGACGGACTATACTCTATTATGCTGATGATCTCAAACTGTTCTACACCATAAACGGTCTGGACGACATTGATTTCCTGCAAAACCAGTTCAATCTGATTGTACACGGTAATTTCAGTTTATTGTGTACTCAATGAACGAAAATTGCCGAGTTCGATAATTATTTTATCGAATTCTTAACATGTGGAGATCGGTAATCTGTTATGTATTTTTTTCATTGCTGAATAGTGACAGCTGTGAAATATTACGTACCTTTTTTGGAAATATGTCGAAAAATTTCCAGCTGTTAACGTGACAGCTCGTTATATTACCGAACAACCAGTAGTTTTGGAACAAAAGGTTTGTTATTAATACAGAAAGGACGGTAATGTTTAACTGAAAATCTTAACAAGCTTGAAAAAATTAACTGAAAAACCTACATAGTTTACAGGTATGATATTTACCGAAATATCTGAAATTATTCCCGAAATACCAGTAACTATTATCGTAAAATCTGTATATATTATTGAAACCCCTGTTTTTTAAACGAAATGCTGTAAAAGTCTTTTTATATTTACAAATCAACCTGTAGATTTATCCTTAATACCTGTATTTATTACCGGAACACCGGTAACTGTTTATCAAACAATAAGTTATTCTTGCCGAAGAACATGTGGTTTTAAACCGAAAAGAACAGTATTTTACCGAAAATCAGTATTTCTCGCCAAAATTTCCTCAGTTATTACCGAAATGTCAATATTATTTACTGAAAATGGAATTCCTTTTTAAGTTTTTACTGAAAATCGTAAAACGTTTGAAAATTCCAGCTTAATATGCACAGAGCATGGCGCTAGATGAATCGAATCTCAAGTCTCGAAGACGCTGAGCATTATGAACCGAAATTGAAGAACGTTTTGTGGTTTCGGTTAAAATTACCGAATATTTCACAATTTTCGGTATTGAGAGATACTCTTCAAGCCCGAAGAAACGCAACAAAATTTTCCACCATTCCTGGTCTTTATGGCCATTTCTGGTCATCCATGCCAAATTTCAGCTCCCTAGGTCTTAAGATGACTGAGTCCATAGAGGACAAACAAACAAACAAACACACAGAAATCATTTTTATACAGAGTGTATTGCTAATCATTGTCCTCTACCTTGTCATTGCACAGATGATTCATATTGTAAATATTTCAGCCGTCTTCCAATGTTTTTCCAAAAATGCAAAAATTTGCAATAATTGGTTGTAAAATATGCATCTTAAAACAGTTTTACTTGTTCTAGTATCGCGCGGGTTTTGTGCTAATTTTTTACCAAAACCTTAAGATTCCTTCAACGTTAAATAAGCTTCTACATGAAAACAAAACATTTATCGAATCGGTTTTTCTTAAAGAAACGTTGGTTGGACAATTTTGACACCATGATTGTGGAAAAAAATTCCAACCTGTACGAAACTGGAGAAAATATCGGATCGTGCAACAACTGGTTACCAAAATATCGGTAAGTATTACCGAATTATCGGTAAATGGTACTCAACAAAATGAAAAAAAAAAGATTTTTTTTACCGAAAGTTTGTTTATTTTTGCCGACAAATCGGTACTTCGGTAAATTATACCAAAATTTCGGAAATTTTGGTATTACCATGTGTAATTGCCGGTAATATTTACTGGAATCTATAAAATTTTCTCTCATTTTTAACAATAATTCTAAAACTTTCGGTGATAAAAGCTGAAGCTGCACAGCGTATTCGAGATTTTAATCGAAATTCTATAAAAGCTTGATACTTCATACCAAACAACTGATAGAGTTGACAGAAATACCTAAAATTATGACCGAAACAACTAAAATTATTAAAAAAAATTCTTCAACTATTACCAAAACACTGTGATTTTTTAATTCGAAAAGATGTTAAAGTTCGGTAATACTTACCGAAAAAGCGGTATATTTTACCAGAATTTCTGTAATTATGCTCAAAATACCGATTAATATAACCTAAATATTGGTGATTTTTACCGACAAATCGGTAATTTTTGCATTCTATATATGTGTATTTTACCGAATACCGGTAATATATTCCGAAAACTGTAAAATATTCGATGATGTTTACCAAAAGCCGTATATTGTTCGGTGAATTCAGCTGAAGATGCACAGCGTATTACGCGAGATGATCGAGTCTTGAATCATCACGCGTAATATGCTGTTCATAAGCTGAAATTGGTAAACGTTTCAAGGTTTGTAGTAGAAATTACTGGAAATTTTACAGATTTCGGTGAATTTATCGTGATATTACCGTTATATTTTATTGATTTTTGATTTTGAGTATTGAACACCTGAACCATTTAACCTCAACTTTTATCATAATTATTATTATAAAATAAAATGAAGTTTCTCAATTGATTAAAAAAAAAATTTATCCTGTGGGCATTTGTTCTATTGGTTTCTATATAAGATACAAAATTTTGATAAGTTCACCTCACCTTCATCAAACACTCACACTTCATCAAAGTTTTATTCGTCATTAGCTTCCCCAGACTTGATATAAAAATTTGTTATCTTTTGCCAACCGTTTGAAAAAAATATCACCTTGGTTGAATCCGTCATCTGTAGAATTTAAAGAATTCAAAGAAAGGATAAACAGCGGCTTACAGTTGTTAAAAGCAGCGTTAGTTAAAATGACTGAAAAAATAAAATTCACTTTTTCCGATTTTTGTTTTCCGTTTCAGACTAATTTATGTCACGCAATTTGTTTTTTTGTAGCGCCATTTTGACGTTTATGTTGCCTGGAACCTGATTCACAGTCTACTCGGCGTTTTTTCTCCGAAAAGTGACAGCCTGGCTTGGAAGTAAACAAACTTCGGTAATTCAAGAATCGATAATCGAAGTTCTGTTGAAAATAGACGTCAAAACCATCAGTTACTGATTTTCCCTAAATTACAGAGCTGGTTCGGTGAAAAAAATACCGAACTTGGCGATTTTCGTTTACTGTTTTAAAATCGGAATAAAAACGTTAGATATAGCAGCCGGGAGCTCTTAAATTGTTTCACTCTAAAGTAAGTGAAAAGGGCTCTTAGAGTAAGTATTGCAGATTTTTCCTTTCAAACAGAACACTTTTTTTGAATACCGGCAAATTCTGGGCATTTGGTTTCCAATTTTTCAACATGAAATTCGGACGAATCTAAGCTGCGTCCGATATTTATTCCAAAAAAAAAACCAAAGGAAATTGAAAAAGAACTCCTAAAATGTTAATTTTGTTTAAATCAAAACACGTCAGCAGCACTCAAATAGTTTTCCAAATTTCCAATAAACCAATATGTATGAAAAAAATTGAAAAAATGAGCCTTTTTGTTTTTTTTTCGGATGTTGTTTTTAGAAAATGTGAAATAAATCTGGAAAGCTTTAGAAATTTTAACGTCTTCTATGGCGGCTGGAAGTATTTTATCTTAGCTTTGGCCGAATTTGAAAAAATAACAGAGGCTATAAGTTTTTGGATGAAGATTTAGCAGTACAGTATAGGTAGAATTATGAAAAAATTTCCAATTTTCATTTACACATTATGCACAATTACAAACAACATTGCAAAGACTTTAAAAAGGTTTCCCATCTCCGTCGTATCCTTTTAGTCTTGAATCATTTGAGATATTTTGGATTGATTTACTTAGTGGTTCGTGCATAAATAGTACATTCGTTAGTACGTAATTTATACTTTTAGGGCTGAGATGCAGTGTTTCCATCGCTCATGCCATTTTTCCCCTGAAGCACTCAACTAACACAATTTGAGCGCTCGCCCTGTGCTACCGGAGACGATACCTACACGTTCATGCTAACAGCCCCTCTCAAGCAGGATTCGTTCTGAGTGACGGGATTCATTTGCTGCGGGGAATGTACATCCCTCAAGCGTTCCTTGCTTCCTGATGGCTCAAGAGGCCGAACGACCGATACTCGCTTACATTATTGAAGATGAATACCTCGACCTCAAGCCGGTATTTTTTGTTGAGGCGAGCATCTTCAAGCTCGGCGCAAAGGATGAGGCAACAACAAATTTTTAATGCTTCATGCCTTGAACTTAGCACGAGGCGCTGAAAGAATCAGCCATTTGGAAGGGATTATGTTGAATAGTGGAATCTAAGGTGCTGTGTGTGGCACAGATGGACAATGACATGACAATGACATGACAATATGACATGACAATATGACATGACATGACAATATGACATGACAATATAACATCACAATACGACATGACAATATGGTATGACAATATGACATGACAATATGACATGGCAATATGACATGACAATATGAAATGACATGACATGACATGAGACATGACAATATGATATGACAATATGACATGACAATATGACGTGAGGCATGACAATATGACATGACATGACAATATGACATGACAATATGACATGACATGACAATATGACATGACATGACATGACAATATGACATGACAATATGACGTGAGACATGACAATATGACATTACATGACAATATGACATGACATGACAATATGACATGACATGACAATATGACATGACATGACAATATGACATGACATGACAATATGACATGACATGACAATATGACATGACAATATGACATGACATGACATGACAATATGACATGACAATATGACATGACAATATGACATGACAATATGACATGACAATATGACATGACAATATGACATGACAATATGACATGACAATATGACATGACAGTATGACATGACAATATGACATGACAAGATGACATGACAATATGACATGACAATATGACATGACAATATGACGTGAGACATGACAAGATGACATGACAGTATGACATGACAATATGACATGTCAATATGACATGACAGTATGACATGACAATATGACATGACAATATGACGTGAGACATGACAATATGACATGACACGACAATATGACATGACAATATGACATGACAATATGACATGACAATATGACATGACAATATGACATGACAATATTACATGACAATATAACATGACATGACAATATGACATGACAATATAACATGACATGACAATATGACATGACATGACAATATGACATGACATGACATGACAATATGACATTTCAAACAAATTTCTATAATTTATAAATTTGTTAAATATACTTAAAAGTAACAAAAAAAATTATATTTATCGTTTAGATTTTAACCTTTTTTTCCATAAAATATTCTCACCTGAATTTGGCTATCAACAAAAACATGTTTTGAATATTTTGGTTATGCATTTTAAATTACATTAAATCAAATTACATATTAAAATTTACATACATTTCTAAAATGAAAAAAAAACGACAAAACAATTTATCAGTGTAGTGATTTCTTTTTCATTTTTTTATGTTAATTTTATAAATTTTTAAACGACAAAAAATGTCAATTATATTCAATAGAAAAAAAATGACCGAATTGACTAAAAATTAAAAAAATGATTAAGTTTATGAAATTGACGATATTGCCAAAATTGAAAAAAATGAAATGCAATAACATTACAAAAATTATGTGTTTGATCCAAGTTTTCACGCACAGGTTATAACTATATTTTGCCTTTTAATTAGGGAATGTTTGAAGTTAATCGTGAACAAACTGCCTCTAACATCCAGAAAATAGTCCATAATGTGTTTAAATGGTTGAATGCTGTGTTTAACCCATTTGTTTGTCTATGAAATTTAAATTAAAAATAAAAGTTGATAGATCGCTGAAAGGAACACCCGTGTTTGAATTTCGTCTTGTTCGGATGCAAATTAATGAAATAATAAAAAAAAAGGAATTAGAAGTCAACTATCCCATTTCCTGTAGCAACACAATTATTGAAAACATCGAAAAGTTTTTGATGAATGTCTAGAACTTTTTTATTGTTTTGATAAATTTGTTATCTGAATCCTAAACTTTAAATAAAAATTCAACAAAAATAATGATGATCAATCATGGATAGAAATTCTCATTGAAATATTTTGGTTCTTTAAACTCATCAGAATGTAACAACTTTTAATTAGAAGAAAGAAGAAATAGAAATTAAGAATTGGAATACAACAAAAGAGTACCAAATTTCAAGATAAAATTTAGAAGTTAATTAAAAAATCATAGCTCTGAACCAAAAAAAAATAATTAAAATTGGATATTGTAATAAAATATAGCTTTTACATAACGATTTATGTTTTTGAATAACAATAAAAAATTGAAGCTATCAACTTTTTGAATACAAATACATACATAGAATACACATTTAAAATAGAAAAAGAATTATAATTTGCCAATATGCCAAAAACTTAAAATAAGAAAAAAAGAAAAAGGAAAAACAAAGATTTGAAGGGTTGATTTGGTTAGAAACATAAATTTAGAACATAATTTATGTTGGCTTATGTCGGGTCAGTTTAAACTCAAAATCTTTTCGACAGTCTTAAATAATTGGCAGAACTTAATAACATAAGAACGTAAAATTTTAAACCACAACAAATTCGTGGGAAAGAAAATCAAAAAGTATAATCAATCAGATAAGAAGTTAAACATGTTTGTGTAAGATTGAAATGCCAGTTGATAATTATTAGATCAAAGTCTGTTTTTGTGATTATTTTTTGAATAATTCTAATTGATGATCAAAGACAAATCCGTTTCTATTCCTATTTTTTTAATGATTTAAATTTTTGCCAGATTTGAATGATAACGCAACTTTTGTTTTTTGTTCAATTGGTTAAAATTATTATCAGTAAAGTTTATTTATCAAACCTCATTCTCATGGACAGAAGTGAAAAAATAATCATAATCATGTGCTTCAGTAGTGTTCCGATTATTTTACTAGAATTTAAATTTCTAAAAATAAGTTCAGTCAAATGATTGTGAGGTAAATGAAAAATAAAACACATGAAGTGCATATTTGAACAAACCATAAACATATCATTCATCCCCGATTTAGTATTAACTTCTATATGTTGATAACTAAGATTCTATTGTAGAGAAAATTCGCGAAATAAATATAATTTGAGAATATTTTCGCGGGCCGAAACCGGCCCGCGGGACGCATTTTGTTAATTTCTGGTTGATATATTATTAATGCAATCTGTTGAAAATATTTAAGGAACGCTCGACAGGCTGCGATTTGTTCTAAAAATTCCGGAAAAAAACTGCGATTTGCTTTGCTGGTTTGAAGAATTCCAATTGAAGAATGAATTTCAAATTTCGTTTGAAAATATGGAAATATGTTAAAATTCAAATAGTTTATCCAGTAATTTGAATGCCTCATGCCGACAGCTTGTGTTGAGGCTAGCATCTTCAAGCTCGGCGATAAGGTTGAAGCAACAACAACGACAACCAAACGAATCGCACAAGTCGTTTGAAGCAAAAGGAAGGCGCCCAACATACGGTGCAAAGAGGGAAAGAAAAAAGAACGAAAAAACGAGCTGCCTGCCTGTGGTAGCAGAGCAATAGCAGAATAATCCTTAAACATTCGATCCACGCGCTAACAAGGCAATTCGACATTATGTGTGCCTTTGAATTCGGTTCCCTCAAGCTTGGAGGTCGTGATGAGTGAGTGCCATTCGTTTCCTTTTTCGATTTTGATTCCTCGAATGCATATTACTTCATGAACACCCGCCAAGTTGAGTGAGTGTCCTTCGTATTTTTGTGTATTTTCCCCTCTTCAAAGCATCCTTCGCTCGCGAGTGTAGCGTTGAACGAGGCATGGATCTTCAATTCATACTCGTTTTGTTTGAAACACTGCTGAGATGGAACATAGTTCTTGGTGTTTTTTTTTTACAAATATCGCATTTTGTTGCCCTTTGTAGAATCGGAAAATATAAAACCCTTATTTTTTTAAGCTTCCATATTCATATACAAGGAATTTCAAGGTGTCAAAGTGAAAAGTAGGTTTAGAAAAAAACTAAAGCGTCTGAATGCACTCTTTGATCCATTGAAAATACCGGAGTAAGCATTCAATTTTACCACCTATTTGTTTCCGTATAAAGCTCCACGGGAAGCTGCTAACAGCAACCCGGAGCCAAATGATCTGTTTTAATCTCTCAGGGGGGAGCACATCTGCTTTTTCACCGAATGCACCGAAAGCGAGGGCACTTCCTGTGGGCTCTCGGGCAACCACCCACACAAAGTGGAACATTCGCCTTCATGTAACCGCCAGCAACAGTGCCAAATAAAAGCCGACCAGAAATTTATGTGCAATTAAAACTGTGGGCGCCGGGGCTTCCAATCACCGAAAAAGGACCGGGAGGAGCCGAGTCTCCCGCGCAAAACTACACCGAAGCAGCTCCTTGGTCATTTGTGGATGGTACTCTGCCACGGTGGGGCCCAAAAGATTGGAAGTGCTATTCCGAATCAATGGATACTTAAAAGTGGGGCCGGAATAATTGGGTTCGAATGAGGTTTTTATGGCCGGAGCCGGGTTTTTTGCCACTCCAACCAAGCTAATGGTCGATGAGAAATTGGTGAAAATTGCTGCCTCAAGTAAGGGAAATAAGGGCATAGCGAGCACCCACTCTTCGTATTTTTTCAAATGAATTTCCTACAGTACGAATTTTACAACAAAATAATCATCTGTTCTTTAAATAGGGGAGAAGCAGGCTATATGCGTCTCTTAAGCAAAATACTGGTTTTATCAAATATGGGTATAAAATCTTTAACACATGAGCAGAGCTAAGCTTTTTATACATTTGAGAAATTTTTATGTTGAAATCTCCTTCAGTTTTCGTGAAAACGATTATATTACAACGTTGTCTAAAGGGTGTTCACGATGAAATTGCCAAACTATGAAATTGCTCTAACTTTTTAGCCGTTGGGTAGAAAGTAATGAAAATTTGGGTGGATTTAGTTCATAGTGCATTGTTTACATCCTGTGATCAAAACTCGCGGAAATGGAGTCGAAAGAAGAGCTCGTGCGTGATAAGAACAAGGATCTCTCGCATCGTTCCATCGTTAAAACGTTGGGTATCGCGAATTTCACGGTGTCGCGAGTGATTGAGCGGTTCGAGGAACGATTGACCACCGATCGGAAGCCCAGAAGTATTCCGTACAATACCAAAAATCATAACCGCGTAGTTGGGGCCTTCAACCGAAACCCGAACGCCTCTGTTCGGGATGTGGCTAAGAAGTTGCACCTAAGCCTAAGTTTTTTCCAGAAGGCCTAAGGCTGGGCTTCGAACGTTCAAGGTACAAAAGGCCCCTAATCTCAACGAGAAGCAGAACAAGTCCGCCACAATTCGTGCCAGGAAACTGAACCTCAAGATGCTGACGAAAGCTGAATACTGACTTCAAACAGATCCTCAGCTAGCTGTTTTACACGGCCAAGGATAAGTTCAGCGTTCCGGAGCATGTCCGCACTCAGAAAATGTTCAAATTCCGTGACCGAGAACACGATGAACAGACAGGTGTACATGAAAGATTGCCAGAAGCGGCTGTTTCCTCTCCTGAAGGTCCACAACGCCTCAACAATCTTCTGGCTGGATTTGATCTCATGCCACTACTCCAAGGACGTGCAATACCTCGCGAATTTATTGTTTATTGATGCGAAAAGACATATCTCTGTTAAACAGCTAATAACTTTTATGTCTAATAAGATACAAAGTTACGGTCTGGAACAAAGTTGTTTAGCGGAAAATTTCCTTTCAAGAATTTTTAAATTGGCACAAAAACCATCAGCTGGCTTGGTTCCACAGAAGAAACAAAAATGATTTTAATTTTTTCTATTCAAAATATTCAATTGTCCCATACAAACCAAAAAGTTGGAATTTACTCTTGTAAATGTTACTTAAAAATTCTGCAAAAAATCGTGGATGAGTTTTGGACCAAATCGAAGCTCTTTAGACCCCAGGGTTTAGAATTTCAAAAATGACCCCAAATCAACTCAGTCTTATGCGGCACGTCGATAACTTCGTGGTAGAAAGTCACGACACCCTCGAGTAGGGTACTTCTGTCCAAAATGCCCTTGCGGGGTGAAGCGCTAGCGACTATATTTTGATAAACTTTGAATATTTGCCAAGGTTTTAGTGGGTTCTTTTTACACAAATGCGTTCTAAAAATCAATACCTTGTTATTTTAATGGGAACTCATTCATCACTTAAGTTGAAAAAAGTGATCAAATAGGCTTTCACACCAAGATGATTGCTTAAAACATCCCCACCATTGATTTTAATGGTTGTTCAAATTTTACATTCAAATTATCAATTGTGGAAAAACTGTTGTAAATTGTTGTTTTATTGTGAACTGTTTAAATTTAAAATATCCGATTTGAATGCCCCCATCAATTTTTGGACAAATCGCCGTCCTCTCAAGGTGCTGGAGTGCGGTTTTCCATGAATACAGATAGATTATTGAAATGATATTTATATCGATCTTCTTCTGTGCTTAGTCCTAAATTATCATTAGGATGCATAATAATTACATTTTCCGATCGGGTTTAAGTAAAAAACGTGCACTAAAAATCGAATCGGTACACTTAATTGGTCGCCAAGAGCAGCAGAAAAATTAGGTTGAAACTGACACAGTTCAAAATAAAAACAAAAATTTCAAAGTTTTACATTTTTTTTTATTGAGAAATGTTAACAAACCACTTGTTTTTATGTGTGGATAAACTTTGAAAAAAAACTTTGTTTTTACTTTTTTCCGAATTAAATAACAGAATCAATTCATTTCCATAAATATTGTGTTGTTTTCGAGTCGTTTTGATACAATGTTTTGGAGCTTCATTTGACTACACTGGGGCGTTTAACATCCAATGATTTCAAAGGTAGCTTTCAAAAACGTTTGTAAAAAATCGATGTTTTTCTTAGTTTTTACAATAAAAAGTAATTTTATTGACAGAAAATGAGTAGAAGTTAGAAATACGAAGTATCTACATGTTGCAATGTTTTTGGGTGTTCAGCTTTAGAGTGACTGTCCCGGGATTTCCCGGGCGGGAATTCCCGGGAATTTTAAAATTCGGGAATTCCCGATTCCCGGGAATTGTAGTTTCATTCCCGGGAATTCCTGAAATGTATGAATTTTTTTCTCTGGAAAAGCCTGAAGCCTCCGGAGTCATTCTTTTTGTTCATTTTGAACAAAACTCGTTAAAAATATGCCGATTTCTGTTGCAGTAGACATTTTGCAACCATTTGGTGCTGTTAGCACCGACATGGCCGTTCTCTCTAAAAGAGCCTCTGATCGTCAAAGTGTGTTTGACAGACTGTGGTGTGATTCATTCGTCAACACTAAGCGCGATGACTTAGCAGAAGAGAAGAACACAAGTTTCTAGAATATTCATACCGTATTGTTGAGATAGGAGTAGTTAGCATTTTATTTATACTCAAATATAATCTTCGAGAGTTTATTGTAACTATTCACTGTGAGTATTAAAGTTATTCCGTAAAATTACATTTCCTTCTAACGATTAATCTACAAATGTAGGATAGTGCAATCTGTGAGTTGCACCACAGTCCAGTGTAGGACCGTTTCGATTTGCTAGGTTAGGGGATAACAAGATGTAGGTATGAAAAATTGATTTGTTAACCTTTTTGCTGAAATAAAATTCATTTGTAGTTTTGAGCCCCACAAAAAGTGCCGCTTCAGAAACGACTTTCCTTCACCCGAACAGGTGCAATTTTTTTTAAAATCAGATAGATTAGTTTAAAAATATTTTATTTATTTCCACGCCGTATTTATTGAACGAAAACTAACAACAGATCGAAAAATATATGAAAAATCGTGCAGCAGGTAGACAGATTGTGTCTTCTCGAAAGTAACATTCATGCACTTGTTTCCCTTGGCTTTGAAAGCCAGTTAAACTTCAAAATCTCAAAATGATAAATACATCGTTTTTTTTTTCATATGAAAAGCAATTATGTAAAGTGTTCAGAAAAAAAAAACGAAAAATTGTTGGAATAAACAAACATATAATAACTTTTTTTTTTATCAACTCCTAATTGCATGGATGAATTCTTCATTAGACTTTTTCAAGTTATTTTATAGTTCGTTAGACTGTTTCTAATTTATCATTGTTGAAAACAGTTTGATTTATTTGATAAAAATAACTTTAAAAAACATTATGAAGTGTACATTTTGAACAAATTATGGACTTTTTTTTTTGTATGAGAATGGTATGTATTATGGACTTGTATGCACGAAAGGTTCGATAAGCTTTGTATATTTGAATCGAAGTGCATATATTTTACATGTTTTTGAATATTTCCCGGGATCCCGAGAATTCCCGGGAAACAGGCCACCAGATTTCCCGATTCCCGGGAACGAGAAATTGGTC
The DNA here is from genome assembly GCF_029784155.1 of Uranotaenia lowii. Taxonomy (NCBI): domain Eukaryota; kingdom Metazoa; phylum Arthropoda; class Insecta; order Diptera; family Culicidae; genus Uranotaenia; species Uranotaenia lowii. Next base: position 157,204,494 of record NC_073691.1, on the reverse strand, counting down.
GGGAAATGGACACTCTATTCAGCTTATGTTTTCCGCATACTCGGTCATTTCCCTTGGCAGGTGCATATTCCACCGAAATACCCTAGAAGTCAGCGGGCCTTCCACGTTCTGGGAAGAAGCTATGCTCGGCTTTCGGGTGAGTTGTCTCGAGAACCGATAACGGATTCCTGATAGATCCCTTCCACCAAAAATCGAGCTTGTTGCACTCTTTCCCGTAGTTAACCGTAGTCTTTAACGGGATTAGTACTGTTCCAGCAATGTGGAACGAATTGTACTCGGAAGTTTTGGTTTTCCGTTGTACGCGCTAATAAATACAATTTGAAAATGACCATGACCTCAACCGTTAACCCTCCTTGCCCCTCTATCCTTTCTAAGGCTTCCCCTCAGCAGCCCAGCTTCCATGATCTGCTGGTGTGTTCAACCCTGACTCCTCAGACGTGACAGGTGCTGCCATCAGGTGCTGTGTGCCAATATTCTTGTGCGCATATGTTGGTTGGCTGCGTTCGAGGCTTTTTTGGGTTTCAAGGCAGGTTCGCTCAGCTTTACACTTGATCACCAGCACTTTCTCAACATTTACATTTACGCGACGAATCTTGAAAATCTTGGCTAGAACTTTCCCATGGTTACAAAGATACAGTAGCGCGGAACCCTGAGCAGCACAAGTTTGTGTATTATTCCAGAGAGACCGGAGTAACCTTCAATATGGGGATTGCTGGAGGCATTACGAAATCTGTAAGAATCTTCGACATGCTACCAGAAGTTACAGATTGTTACATAGCAGCAGTTCCATCGAGGTGCTGGAGAAGTTTCCGGCTTCGAGTTAGACCTATTTGCCGGTGTTCGAGGCGTCTACATTGACGTGAAAAAAGAAGTACCAGCATTTTTATACATCCTTAAGCGTCGTGGCAGGGAGTTATTAAGTAAAAATGCTTCCTTTGCAAGTTCGAGCCTCTGAAGGCTGAGTGTCCACAGAATAGGAATAAAAATGTCCCAACCATAACTCCAAGAGAACGAATCGAAATAGTCGCTGATGAAAAGGTCGCTGATGAGAAGGTCGCTTCGGGTATCGGACGTATTGAAATCAACCACGCAGTTTGAAACATTTCCGGAGCCATCACTCAACATGGTCAAGCTGGTTTCTCTTCGGTCGTCGAGCTTATCGGAAGTTGAAACGGAAGAGATGGAGGCGTGTTGTTACCAATTCGGTAACATTGTTTTGTTTTGCTTTAATTTTATTTTTATATTTATTGATGGGTTGGAGTTAGGTTAAAACATTATAAATAGCTTAGATTAGAAAGACAACGGCGGATTCAAATTCAAACACGTGGTGGACTGCGGAAAGTAGGCGAAAATAGAGGAACGCACATGGGTTTCACGGCTTGCGTACGCCTATAACGCAGCGCCGCAAGATTCACGCGTTTTGGAAAAACGCAAGGAGAGCCGAGCCGAGGTTTCTTGCTGAAGCGAGACAAATCACCAAGCCTCTTGGTTCCCGGCAGTCTTCGAGGTAAGAAGTTCCCAGCAAGTGATCCGCGAAGTAAGCGAATAGTGAGAACGACGAACCTCCAAAACCGAGCCGAAAAAGCACCAGCGATTAGCTTGACCAGAGCTGGTGTGTCTCAACCCCGAAGACGAACAGCCGTAGGAAGAGGAAACCGACGAAGATCCAGCACGGGCAACAACAACTCCCGTGCAGTGCGTGCAATCCCAAGCAGCGTGTTGGTTGTTTAGATTAGCCAGCCACTACTTATTCCATCCCATCACCGAAGACCGAGCGTGTGGTTTGGTCTGCTTAGCCAAGGAGAGAGACCGAATCTACCAACCGTACCGTTAGTGTGGTGTACGGGTACGGTACCGCACTTCTCGGGCCCCACGTTGTGGCGTCGCCCGGTCCGTGGCGACTCAGACGACCGCCCCGAAGGTCCAGCCCCGCAACCATCCCGAACCCCGTGTGCTTGAATTGTGACATTGTGACATCCCATCGAGAAATCGCCGAATACACCAGATAAAACCAAGGTATTTATTTTACTAGGAATCCACCCATCCGAAAACTCCCCCAGCCTAACAAACGCCCTGAGACCCAGGAACAAAAGAGGCCTTGAGCGCCCAAACCCATTAGTCCCCGTGGCTCTAGACCAGGGACTGGGTGTTGCTGGGCAGCCCCTTCTGGGCTGAACCCGTTCCTGGGGAAAAAGCATAGTTTCACCTGGCGCCCAACGTGGGGCCCGAGAAGTGCGGTACCGTACCCGTACACCACACTAACGGTACGGTTGGTAGATTCGGTCTCTCTCCTTGGCTAAGCAGACCAAACCACACGCTCGGTCTTCGGTGATGGGATGGAATAAGTAGTGGCTGGCTAATCTAAACAACCAACACGCTGCTTGGGATTGCACGCACTGCACGGGAGTTGTTGTTGCCCGTGCTGGATCTTCGTCGGTTTCCTCTTTCTACGGCTGTTCGTCTTCGGGGTTGAGACACACCAGCTCTGGTCAAGCTAATCGCTGGTGCTTTTTCGGCTCGGTTTTGGAGGTTCGTCGTTCTCACTATTCTCTTACTTCGCGGATCACTTGCTGGGAACTTCTTACCTCGAAGACTGCCGGGAACCAAGAGGCTTGGTGATTTGTCTCGCCTCAGCAAGAAACCTCGGCTCGGCTCTCCTTGCGTTTTTCCAAAACGCGTGAATCTTGCGGCGCTGCGTTATAGGCGTACGCAAGCCGTGAAACCCATGTGCGTTCCTCTATTTTCGCCTACTTTCCGCAGTCCACCACGTGTTTGAATTTGAATCCGCCGTTGTCTTTCTAATCTAAGCTATTTATAATGTTTTAACCTAACTCCAACCTATCAATAAATATAAAAATAAAATTAAAGCAAAACAAAACAATGTTACCGAATTGGTAACAGTGTTTGAAACGGCAGCTCTCAAAGGGATTTCACAGAAATTTGATCAATCGCACCGAGGAGGTATGCTCTTACTCTCACTTTGAGAAAAAGCACAAGTCGTCGCCCCAAGAGAAACACGCTGGTAGAGATCTCCACAAAGATTAAAGTTCGAGTAAACTCGGATTGGAAACCCAGAAATAAGGTTAAGATTTATTTTTAAAGGTAGGTGGGTGCAATCATGACAAGTGTTTCGATTTGGGTTTTGTTCTACATATTGTGAAAAGAGTTACTCGGCTCCATGAGTGCCTATCTCTGATGATTGTAGAATTAAAACAAATAACTTTTCTAGCGGCCTTAAGACATTCAGCCAATTTGGCAAAATTATGATGATTATTGATGAATTCGGAAAAATACTGGAATCAAATAGAATTTGAAGAAATTTGGATTTTTAAGGTTTAACGCATTGAAAATTGGTCCTAAAAGAAAACTAAAAAAAATGAAAAAAATGAATTTTAGGAATGATTGTAAAAATTGACTGGAGGCAAATGGTGGCAGTAAACTACAAAAGAACACTGAAAAACAACGTCAAGTCAACTGTTCAGTTTTTTAACACGAGAAGGCTGATTTTGATAGAAAAAGTATTTATTACGAACACGTTTCTTTTTGCCAAGCTATGGAATATCGCACAGATAATTGCCCCATGCAACAAACAACTTGCTCTGAAACATCCATTTGTTGGACAATTTCCCTGCAACCTCCATCGCTTTTTTAAAAATTGAAACGAATCAACTATATCTAGACTGGTACCACGGAGACCTTCAATTATTAGATCCAGAAGTCAACTGTCAACTGCAAAAAATGAAAGAGAAATGCTAGAGAAGCTAGTCGCCTCAAGCTTGAAATTCTGGGACTGAGCGAAGTTCGTTGGCCTACCGCTGGAGAACACAAGACACAGTCCAGGCAAGTTCTGCTTTACTCTGGCATACGAGGAGAACACGCTACTCGGGAAGGAGGAATTGGTTTCCTGTTCAGCCCGCAAGCCTACGCGGCCCTGGTTAGATGGGAACCGATAAACGAAAGAATAATCGTATCCAGATGCAGAACACGGATAAGAAACCTTACAATGGTCCATTGTTATGCGCCAACTAACGTTGACGATTTGCAGAAGAAAGAGCAGTTTTACAGTCAACTGAACAGAGTGGATGAAAAAACTTCAAAGGGTTACATCCAAATCCACTAAGGTAACTTCAACACAAAAATAGGCTCCGACGATCAGGACCTTGAGCGCATCATGGGGCGTTATGACCTAGGACAGATAAGCGAAAACGGAGAGTTGTGTGTAGAATTGGGGGCAACAACAACATGATGATCGGTGGATCGCTTTCCTCCCATCGAAAGCACATAAGGTCACTTGAGTATCCCGAGATGGCCGAACAGAAAATCAAATTGACCACATCTGTATCAGCCGAAAATGGAGTAGGAGCCTTCTTGATGTCCGCAACAAACGAAGGCCAGACATTGTCGTTTTGCGAGATACGACTGAGAGTTGCGCGTGTCCAACGACGAGAAGAGAAAGTTGTGTGTCGACGTCCGCCGGTTGGAGAATCCAGAGGTGAAAAGAACATACGTTGAACAGCTTGAATTCCGAGCCTTAGAGTTCCGACAGACGGAACATTCGAAGAACAGTGGTGTGGAATCAAAAATGCCTTTATCACGACTAGCCATGGTACTCTCGGTAAAGTTTGTGGAAGAAGAATCGAAAGGATGTCGGATGAAACTTGAAGGATGGTCGATGATTGGAGAAAAGCGAAAGTCTGTATTGAGCAGGCATGTACCGGGTCAGCCAAAGTAGCCGCCCGCTTACGATATGCGGAGCTAGAGAAGACAGTTAAACGAGCTTGTAGACGAGACAACTGAGCCTGGACAAACTCCATAGCCGAAGAGGGAGAAAGAGCCGCCGCCATTGGAGATATCCGATTACTTTATGACATTTATCGCCGCCTTAGTGGTGCAAGTGAGTTATTGACCGATCGAACAGATCAGCTCAAACGATGGACTGAGCACTTCAAACAACTCTCAACAGTCAACAGAATCCGCAGCTCGAAGCGCATGGAGAGGAAAAAAAATATTCAATCAGTTTCGAGATCATCAATTTTCTCTTTATATTCGAAGTTTTAGTTATTTTTTTTCTATTTTTCCTGTTATTTAAGGATAGAGGCATTAAACAAACATGATGAGGGCAAATTGGACACCCTACACAACAAGTTGAACTAGAACAAAACACCAGAGAAATGTATCATGGGTAGAACATTTGTTTTTGGGATTGGTTATGTGTACTTTTGTATGCTAGTATACTTTTGATACTTATGTAAACCTTACAGCTTTAAATTTGCTTCCCATTTTGCCCCACTCAGTGTTTTGTATTCGGATTTCAACACAGTGATCGGGATGAATAAACCAACTTTGTTTAAAATCCCTGAGAAAAAAGGAAAAAAAACACAGGGATCATCTTCTTTTTATTTTCCAGCTAGAGAAGAAAAACCTCTCTGGAGTGTTCGAATACTAAACAGTGATGCAATTCACATATTTAAGCTGTTTGGTAAGATAAAATAAGCATTTTTCTTATGGTGTCAATCATATTCCTATGTCCCCTATAGAAGCAAATGGTAGGGAAGGAAATTTTCGTAGCTTTTCATCCCAAAGCTCCCAGACAGCCGAAAGGCTGAAAACGAGCTAAATAGGGAAAAAACGATCTATTGGGAAGCGAGATCTTTCAGCAAATGGACTACCGGGCAAATTGGTTTCCCGGGTGATTCATGAGATGAGCTGGATACGAGGATATCTTTTTACGATTATGTAACCACAGAGCAACGAATATGTGGGCTCGAAATCATTCCGGGTTATTCAAATTCCAATTGCCGGTGTTGAATCCAAGCTTGGCTTCTTTTGGAATTGATTTTTACTTTTTCGGCCTTCATTCGTTCGGTTCTTGTGGAATCAAAAGGACCTAACGTGCCTGAAAGAAATCGAGCCTGGTCAACAGCTTGGCCAAAAGCGTGAACGGGAACAAGAATCGTGCCACTTTGGATTGCTATTAATTCCGGCAGCAGCGTCCAGCCTAATTGCCGACAACATGTGATTTGGGTGGGTCGCCGGGTGACGAAAAAATGGTTGGACCACTACTGGAGAAACCCTTAAAGAGTGCCCTCCTGGTGTCGCCCTGGTGTTTCCTAGCCACCGCGATAGATGGGCACACCGTTTCATTTACATTTTTACGTCATTATACTTATATGGTGTTTGGAAATGAACATTTGACACGGAACCGTTTCTCGATTAGCTGCCTGTTTCTAGATTGCGGCATGTTTTATTTTCGTGTTATTTGAACACGTCCGATCAAACACTCGTTTCGGGACTGCTTACCCTTTTCGAGTCCCTTACAACTTGATCCACTCGTTCAGGGGTCCCACGAAATGATTTATTTTCTTCATCTAAAGGTGATCAGAATTTTTTTTGAACAAGGAATCGACCATTCTTTGTCCTATTAAGTCCTCAGTGAAGGTGTAAAAATCTGTTGAATAAGTTCATTCTAAAACAGTTGCAAAAACAGTTTTCATTTCTGCTGTTTGTCAATTGATGAGTTCAACAGTTAATGTCGGATCATTTTGACTTATCCAAAACGTCAAATACGAAGTTTAGTATTCAGGTCAACAACATTTCAACATCAGTTTTCATCCACAAAGAGTTCAGTGAAATTTCAACATGATTTTGTGTTTGACCTTTCCCTAAGTCAGGAGCCCTTTTATCAATTTTGTCAATGTTGTCAATTTTGTAAATTTTGTAAATTTTGTCAATTTTGTCAATTTTGTCAATTTTGTCAATTTTGTCAATTTTGTCAATTTTGCCAATTTTGTCAATTTTTTCAATTTAGTCACTTTTGTCAATTTTGTCAATTTTGTCAATTTTGTCAAGTTTGTCAATTTTGTCAATTTTGTCAATATTGTCAATATTGTCAATTTTGTCTATTTTGTCAATTTTGTCAATTTTGTCAATTTTGTCAGTTTTGTCAGTTTTGTCAATTTTGTTAATTTTGTTAATTTTGTCAATGTTGTCAATTTTGTCAATTTTGTCAATTTTGTTATTTTTGTCATTTTTGTCAATTTGGTCAATGTTGTCAATTTTGTCAATTTTGTAAATTTTTGTCAATTTTGTCAATTTTGTCAATTTTGTCAATTTTGTCAATTTTGTCAATTTTGTCAATTAACTTATTATTCAACGGCCTGTTCCAGTTCCGCATATAGTCAGCGAGCGGCTGTTGTACGTATGAGTCCAGATTAGAGTTATAGAGTTATATTATAGTTTTGAATTGTATTGTCATAAGAGGCCCAAGACCTTCCATTAGCTTCTCAAGTTTGGTTGACTATCTCGCTCTCTCCGTTCATCATCTTTCCTGATTCTTATTGGATCGCGCATGATTTGCGAGATTTCGTCGACTATAGCACGCCACGACTGTTTGTCGCGACACATTTCAATCACAACATTTTCAGCGTTCAAATTTTGAAGTTGTTGACGCCTTTAAATGAACCTGGTGGAGACGGAAATAGCATGTTCTGCCGATTCCTCCATATCTACGCATTCCGGGCAATAAGGCGAGCTGATAAGCTTAAACCGATGAAGGACCCGAAAGGAACTGCGTCAGGTGAAAGTTGACCTCTCCATACTTCCGATTTACCCAGTATGAATGTCGCGGGATTAGCCAATGCGTCCATCTTGCGTTCTTCGACGCGTCCCTGCCACTTGAGCATTGAAGCTGATCGTTGAACTTTTCGCACTCATCTAACAACTCTTGCTTTGTAACACTCAATATCCTCCGCCAGAGTTATGTCGATGGTAATCACGCCCGCGATGACAAAAGCAGCATCTGCTGATATGGTCCTGTATGCACAGGAATCGCGCATGGCTATCAGCCGATGTGTGCTCCGTAATTTGGATCTATTGCGCTCTATGGCGGAGCTCCGTAGTTTCGCCAATGTTACGCTCTCGTCTCTTGCTACTGGTGATCATGAGCACGATATCGTCCAAATCCAACTATATGCACGCCTGCTGGTATTTTCAGCGTTAACACGTCATTATACATGGCATTCCAAAGCACAGGTCCGAGTGTGGAACCCTGTGGAACACCCACTGTTATGGCAGTAGACCGTAACCCAGTTTCGGTTTCGTACGTCAGGACTCGATTTTCGAAGAAGCTTCCTGTTATCCTGCAGAAGGTATTGGAAACACTCATCCTTTGAAGCGCTTTGGCAATAGCTTCCCAGTTAGCATTGTTGAAGGCATTCTTAACGTCGATCGTCACAGTGACGAACACCTGTCCGTTCCATTCGGATTGCGCCCACCGTAGATCTCCTTTTCTGAAAACCGAACTGTCTGTCCGACAGTCCACTTTCGCCTTCTGTGTAGATAATAAGTTTCTTGAGTATTATCCTCTCCAGTAGCTTACCAAGTGTGTCCAGCAGACTAATGAGTCTGTACGATGATGGTTTCCCAGGTTTCGGTAGTAGCACCAACTTCGCCGTTTTCCACGGATTCGGAAAAGATCCCTCGTCGAGACACCTTTGTAGCACCACTCTGAATGTATCCGGAATGGTTTGCACCGCCATCTTCAGCACTGGATTTGGAATTCCGTCCGGACCAGGGGCCTTATTCACCGCAAGTTTCTTAGCGATAACCACAAGTTCCTCGTTCGTTACTGGCTCGTTGTCGTGGGCTCCCGCGTCGTATGGGGTTAGTGGCCACTGCGTCGGGAAAAGATGCGCAACGATCTTTTTCAGTTTTTCCGGACACGGACACGATCGGCGACGTTGGGCCACCGAATCTCGCCAGTGCAATTCTATAGGCTTGGCCCCATGGATTATCATCTACGCTCTGGCATTACGCTCTGTAACAGCTCTCTTTGCTTGTTTTGATAGCTCGCTTAAGTGCCACTCTGGCTGCTCGGTGAACGGCACCTCTCGTTTCTCTATCGGCTTCGTTCCACGCCGTACGACTTTCTGTTTGGCACTGACTGCGCATGCATGAACCGTTTAACACGTTCGCCGGCACGCTCATTTTGGTAGTTTTGCTAGCCAGGCCCAAAGAAATTCTCGGAGCAAAAATGGTAAGAGGGAGAACTTCAAGATTTGCAACGTGTGTTTAAACAGAGCGGCCAACTTGAGTAAGAGAGGAACACACGTTTTTGATTTGACGGGCAGGGTTGCCAACATTTTTTTTCAAAAATCAGAGAACTGGTGAAATAAAAATCAGGCTACGTTACAGCAACGGAAATTTCGCTCAAATTGATGACCTTTTTTTTGGTCATCGCTCCACATTTTCACTCTAATATATGTTGTGAGCCTACTGGGTTAGATAATTCAACTGAATCAAATAAATCGAAAGATTCCCTTTATTTCCTTTTTTAAACAAGAATTAAAGGGAATCTTTCGATTGCTTTGATTCAGCCATATTTTCACTTTTTAACTTCAGCAATGTTACCTAATCCAGTACCTTACTACCCGTTTTTCATCACGTTCGCAAAAATCAGGCTAAATCAGGCATATCAGGGAAATTCAATAGCTTATCAGGTGATCAGGCAGAGCCTCGAAAAATTAGGCAAATCCTGAAAAATCACGGATATTGGCATCTCTGGTGACGGGGTTTCCCAGGAAATACACTCGTCACCCGAATACCCCATGGCGACGAACGTGTTAATTCTAAGTACGGTGATTCAATTTTCAATTTTGTTCATACTCTATCGAATTCTGGGAGTGGTGTTTTTCGAGCACCGGCATTGCTTTTACGACAGGAGTGTAGAGAATTTTGGAACAAAGTGTAGCGCTATCGAAATCTAAGCAGAGAATAGAGCTATTTTCTTGACCGGCCGTCGTGTTTGAGAAGTGCTGTCCGACCATGCTTTGAATCTTGGAACCGTGGAAAAATGCGGAGTTTATGCAAAGAGTATGTATGAATTGATTGGCTTGTTGGCGTAAATGGAAACGTTGAAAACAATGATTTTGCATTGTTACCAGATCATAAAAAAACTAAGAATCAGTTAAAACCTGTAACTGTTACTTATTTCAATACTTTCTATTAAAAAAATGTGGAATATCCCCCGGAAAAAAATAATCTGCTGCTGCTTTCGAAAAGTCATGCATCGATTCGATGCATCCAACATCAGATGAAATGTGCAACAACCCGCCGGAAGGTTCCTGCACCGAAGGTGTAAGCTTCACCCTCCAGTCATCCGGAGACATACAAACATACACAGGACGTCGGGGAAAATGATGGAAGCCACCATTTCCGGAAAGCTCATCAGTGAACAAAAGCCCTTCCTACTGACGCACGCACCGCTTCGGGGCCCAGAACTTTTCCAGGCTCCATTCAATGTTTTCCCAGGATTTTCTACCCATTTACAACCGACCGCTGTGTGGTAAAGCGGAGTATAATATAATTGAAAATAAAATTAAAATTCCGAATTACTGATACCGAGCCAAACTCACATGTACCGGAACCGGGTTTTCCGAAACTGTTGATTGCGGTTCGTTTGGTGCGCTCGAATATGTGACCTGGTCCTGGCCCTTCTCCTGAACCGCCTTCTTCCCAGACCCTCCCGGACCACCCTCAATTAGCGATTCGAACGTGCATGCGGTTGCCCCTTGAAATCGATACCCCCCGGATTATCCCATATGGTGTCGCTTTTCGGGAACATGGCACGAGGGCCCTGATGATGGACCCATCCAAATGCGGGCGGGCCGAGTGTTCAAACAGATCTTTTTCGCTCCCCGCGGGAGTTAATCTCATTCTGGGCACGAACTCCAGAACGTCCGAGGGCGGTCCAGAGGAATCGCTGCAAAAAGCCGTACGCAATGGCGAAAATTAATATTAATGACAATGAAAGCGTCCGTTGTTATTCGCTGAATGTTTGAATTTCAATTAAAATATGCTTTGGTAGCAGCCCGTCGTTAGGTTTTTTTTTATATAATTCTTTGGAATGCATCGCAATCCGGCTCGATTGAGGATGCATTAAGCGAACCATTGGCTAATGGTCATTACAGTAATGTTTGGCTATTGTTTATTTGGTTTTGTAAAATTATTTTGCTTTTATTCACACGGACGTTCATGCGTAAAACTAAGAACATTTTGCGTATCGTTTCACTTGTTTAAAAACATTGTGTTGAAATGGATGCCACGTCATAATTGAAGGACTTGTGGGATCTTCCAACGTTCAAATTATCACCTTTTTGCCTTACTCACAGAAAGGTATACTTGTCGGTCAATTTGGAAGATTATTATGGGTCGACTAGTTTTGACGAAGTCTGTGTGCTTGTGTGTATTTGTGTGAATTTTTGTTGCTTTTGTTCTGATCGTTTTTGCGAAACTGGGCTGCATTATAAAAACGAGCTAGCGATATCCAGCAATCACTAATCAAGATGATCAAAAATATGACGTCATATTTTTCATGACGATAAACTATGCAATTTCATATGGTAAAAAGAGGGGCGTCTTCGACTGGATGACAAACAGGGCAATAATACGACAAAAGTACAAAGTTGTCTAAATTGTGACTTAGATCGTTTGGAGATTTTATTTAACTTTATGTTTTAACGTTTGAGGAGCCTCAAAAGGAGGGATTATCAATACAATAAATAATATCTTTGAATTTTAAAACAAAATCGTCCCTATTTAAAGCTGTAGGAATTTTTAAATACAAAAGTGTGCCAAAATTTTTGAAAACACTCAGACATTGATTTTGATAATAACATGTTTTTTTTAACTAACAACAATCTACCATCCTTGTGGCATTCGAGTCCGCTTAATAACATTTATTGAATATGAGAATCTTCATTCATTAAAAAAGGAAGCGTTCCTCAATACAATATATCATCTATTTGTCAATTCAATAAATCACCGTCAATTATGTCGAAACCAAAACGTTTTTCAATTTTTAACAAAAAATCCATCGGAGATTTTTTCATATTTTTGTAAATTTTCTGTGGGAACCCTCGTTTTTGGATTTGGAGAGGTTTGAAAGTATTCTAGAAACCATTCCCGATCTTAAAAACGGCTACACACCAAATCTCATATTGATCGGTTCAGTAGTTTGCGGAAATTAGAGATGTACCGAATATTCGGTCGGCCGAATATTCGGCGCCGAATACCGCCAAAAAACCGTTAAGCCGAATATTCGGCTCACCGAATAGTTGAGCTAGGTATTCGGCCGAATAGGCCGAATATTTATTTTTATGAAATTAAAACAAAACAGACTTGTCAAATTTGTCATCTGATGTTGGATAATTTATAAAATATCCACAAGAAATGTTGAAAAAGCTTTAAAATAATCAAAAACTTATGGTTTCAGTAAAACATTAAGGTGTACCAGTGTATTTTTCACTGTAGATAGCTTTATATATCGATTATACTTCTTGATATATTCAGGCTTGTCCATAAACCGAATAAAGAATTCGAGAAAAGTTAAATCTGACCAGGATGACACATATTTCTTCAAACTTTCCGGATTTTACCCGGGTTTACTCAGAAATCAAATAAAAAACTCAAAAGTCTCTTTGAAAATTTTAAAATTTTGCGTTTGAAAACGATTGTTTAGAGTAAATTTATTCGTTCTGTTGTAATTCGATGAAAACTTTAAATTTCAAGTAATTTTATTTCTTTTCCATTTGTATGTTTGAGAATAATGCCTAGTTTCTGTTCAGATTTTCCGTTTTTATTACAAGTTTTTCAAAGAATCGTTCAGACCCGACCCAGCCCTGTGGACACGTGTCAAAGAAAGTATTTTATGCTTAAGGTTAAAAAGATCAGCGTTCTTTTTGGCACCTATTTTTAAAATATCTAGCAAAAATTGGACATTCATCTAATTCGACATAGAAAAAAGCAAATTCAAACAGCTTGACACCTGTTTTGAAATGTTATGTCCCAAATTTCACTGGAAACCAAACTCTTCTGTGATAAACGTCCTAGAAGCGACAAGTCATCTGATGTCCTTTCAGCTAATGGTGACATTTTGAAAATCAAAGAGATCTATACTTGAAAAAGATCTGATGATTTATACGTATGGTTGGAAATAATCGACTTAAAAACATGAGAGGCATTAAGATGGCAGAAATAGAAGAAATATGAATTTATTGTTTTGTTTTTCATTGAAAATTCAACAGAACTTTTATGAAGAGATTAACCACCGTAATTTTTGTTTGTTACTTTGATTTATCGGCCTAGCGGTGAAAAGTGATGTCCTTTTTAGTAGGGACATCTAAAGATTATGAAATTTTTATATAGATGGATAGAAGGTTAGAAGAAATGAAAGATGGTGAAAATGAGCGGGTAGAATTTGTCTAGAAGCATTACCATCACATACCAATTTTTTGTTCCTCACGAGCCTACTACTATGAAGTGGTAGATACAGATAGAGTTGCATCTACCACCACACATTAGTAGGCTTAGCGTGGTCCGCCCCACAAGCGAGAACTTGTAGTGCGGACGAACAAAAAGATGATATGTGATCGCTCTGATAAGCTCCCTTTAACTCAGAAACGCATCTATCGATGTTTAAGTCTTCTCAGTTTGTTATCTTCGCATTCGTTACATGCGGGGTTTGCATGCGAAACGGTACGGTCGATAGTCTGATAGTGACCAACCACCGATGCTATGATGTCGTGTTTTTATTTCTTTTTGGCCAAAGTTATTTAATTTTATGAAGAGATTAACCACCGTATTTTTGTTTGTTACTTTGATTTATCGGCCTAGCGGTGAAAAGTGATGTCCTTTTTAGTAGGGACATCTAAAGATTATGAAATTTTTGTATAGATGGATAGAAGGTTAGAAGAAATGAAAGATGGTGAAAATGAGCGGGTAGAATTTGTCTAGAAGCAGTTAAAGTTAAGCTTATCAGAGCGATCACATATCATCTTTTTGTTCGTCCGCACTACAAGTTCTCGCTTGTGGGGCGGACCACGCTAAGCCTACTAATGTGTGGTGGTAGATGCAACTCTATCTGTATCTACCACTTCATAGTAGTAGGCTCGTGAGGAACAAAAATTTGGTATGTGATGGTAATGCTTCTAGACAAATTCTACCCGCTCATTTTCACCATCTTTCATTTCTTCTAACCTTCTATCCATCTATATAAAAATTTCATAATCTTTAGATGTCCCTACTAAAAAGGACATCACTTTTCACCGCTAGGCCGATAAATCAAAGTAACATTCAACAGAACATTCGACCGAATATTCGGCCGAATATTCGGCCGAATATTCGTTTGGCCGAATAGTTGAAAAGGTCACTATTCGGTATTCGGCCGTTCGCCGAATACCACTATTCGGTACATCTCTAGCGGAAATTGATCGAATTGTGTCATAATTCTTTTAATTTTGTATGGATGCCCCCCTCCCCCCCTATTTAACTTGAAGGGGTTTTAAAGTTTAAGAAACAATTCCCGGTCTTCAAAAAGGCTACAATCAGAGTTCTGGTTGATCGGTTCAGTAGTTTTCGGAAATTTTCGAATTGTGTCATATTTTCAATGATTTTGTATAGGAGCCCCCTTCTTTAAGTCGGAGCGGTTTGAAAGTATTTTGGAAATCAGCTCCGATCCCAAAAACTCTTTACATTCCAAATTTTAAATTGATTGGTTCAGTAGTTTTCGAGTGTTTAGGTAACAGACAGACAAACATTCATTATTATAGATATATGTACATAGATGAGTGCCCTCATTATTTAAATGGAAGAGTCGTTCAATACAACAATACATATAGATCAAAACCTGTTTGCAGAATCAATAAATCATCTCATCATGTTAGAGCAAATTCACTGGTGTTGGGAAAAAGTGGTAGAAATTTTGACATTTTGAAAATTTGACCATGAAAAAATGTTTTCAAGATCTTAGGGCGTTGTATTTTTTTACAACACTGTTTCTATTTCAGCCGTATGTGATAGAAATATTGCTATTTTTGCATCACAGCATGCGAAAATACAACACGTGTTGTAGAAACACTTGAAGGCCACAGATATTGAATATGTTTTTGCATGGCAAAATTTTCAAAATATGCCGTAAGTGTAGAAATTTCTACCACTTTTTCCCAACACCAGTGAACTTGCCCTTAAAACGCTAATATTTATCAACTTTTGACAGAATTTGTTCGAAAATTGTTCGAATTCATTCATATTTTTGAAAATTTGGTATAGGGCTCCTTTTACAAGAACAGTGAATGTTTAGAAATCTTTGAATAATCGGATGACATCAGGAATTTTATTGTGTACCAATTTGATCAAAATCGTTTGAAAACTGTTCGAGCTCTGATATATTTAACAATGAATATGTAAAACCCCCTCCAACTTTCTACAAAAATATCTGTAAAAAAAAATTATTGGTCCAAACACCCAAAAACCCTCAGATGCCAAGTTTCACGATGGTCGGTTCATTAGTTTCCGAGTCTATAGGGAACAGACGGAAAGACACACATTCAAAAGTATTTGTACTCCAGTCTAGATTTTGGTCCAACCGAATTCAAAAACCTTTTTAGTTATTGTAGTAATTGAAAATGGGTTGAACTAAGCGGTACAGCCCCAATGACTTTCACATCGTATATTTTGATAGCGATTGTAAGGCCCATCCTTCTCCCTATGCTAGATTCTCAAGCACAGATTGCTCTGAGAAGGGGAAAACAACACGTTGACGCAGACGATGCACGCCCCCCATATCCTCTTCTCACATGCCTGACAAGCTTTCCGTTCGCATTGAAAAATCTGTGTAATTGTTTGGTTGTTGTTAGTGTTGGTGTCTAGCAAATACGATGACGGGATGGGAGTCAATCCGAACCAGAGGTGCCAGGTGTCCTGATAAATAAGGATTTGTTTCGATTTTCGGAAAACTGAGCTGATTTTTGAAAAATGGTCTTTGAATGTACTGAATTGTCCTGATTTTCAGTAAAATATCTCAACTGATACTGGATTTATAGTTAAATTATCAGCATATCGAACAAATCTGTAATAAAATAGTTAAATCGATTATAATGGATAAGAGTCTGATTGAATCAATCGACTGTGCACCGAACCGAGGATTGCCGTGGAATCCTTCTACAATGGAGCCACTGAAATATTTTGACCTGCTGACGATATTGTTTTGCTCGCCCAAACACAACCGGATATGCAGAGCAAACTCGACGACATCACCGAAAGCTCCAAGGGAGCAGGTCTCAAAGTCAATGTCGGAAAGACCAAGTCGAAGGAAATCAACACAGAAAATCCTTCCAATTTCGTGGTAACTGGGCAACAAGTTGAGAAAGTGGAGTGCTTCCATCCAGTATCTTGTTAACCAGACAACGCCTGATTGTGGAACCAAGAAAGAAATCAAACCCGGATCAGAGAAGCCCGATTTGCATTTGCGAGTCTTCGCAACATCTGGCTATGGGCGATGGGCGCTCTCGCAACCCGGGTATACGATTTCTCGTATGTTAAACAGAGAAAGCAATAGCCTTCACTCCAATTTCACTCCGATTAGCTGTTATTCTTTTTAGCAGGCCCAATCCCAATCACACAAGATCTCTCTACGAACGAACATCCGAGTCTTCTACTCAAACGTCAAATTCGAATTGTTGTATGGGTGTTAAACTTGGTGCACATATGCGGAGAAGACGCGAAAACTGCAAGTATTTGTGAACCGCTGCCTGCGGAGTATCATCCGTGCTTGATGACCTGGAAACTGGATCTCAAACGAGCAACAACATCGCCTGTGTCATCAAAGGGCGCTAGAAATCGAGATTCGGGAACGTAAGTAGAGATGGATTGGGCACACGCTGCGAAAAGATGAGAAGGAGATTTGCAGAGAGGCGCTTTAATGGAATCCAAAAGAACATCGAATAAGAGGCAGACCCAGAAACTCGCGGCGGCGAAGCCTAGCCGCCGAAATACGAATTGTCGACAAGAGTCTTGACTGGGACCAAGTGAAGACGGTGGCTCCGGATCGTCAACAGTGGAAGTCTTTTACCACGGCCCTATGCACCGGAGGATTGTCGCGGAAACTTTATGAGTATATGAGTAAGTAATATTCGAGAGTTTTAAAAAAACTTGGAACATCGGACTCTATGATACGGAAAATACTACGGATGTACACAGTTCACCTTACTAATACATGCACCGAAAACTGTGTTTAGTAGAGGTTTGAAGTTTACAAAATCAGAAATCAATTTTATCTTGTTACCCGTGATCCGCTAGTAACCAATTTAATAAGTGTCTTCAATATTATAAATACTTTCTCCCGATACCAATCCAACAATATTGCCTGCAAAATCAGTGCTCATGGTGCTTCCCTCTACCAAACGCTTAGACAAATATCATGATACTAGAGATGGGTAAGCAGTAAACAGGGAGGAAAAAACTTTTCCCACTGCTACGCGAACGCGCTTCAGTAGTTTATAACTGTTGGCAAATGTGTCTGTGCATGCTTCCACTTCCGTGGGAAGCAAAAAGTAAAAAGCTATTATTATAATGCCAACAGCTATTACGTGCTACAGCCACCGGTTAATAGCACTGGAGATGGAGTAACCGGAAGATTGGATTGATCCAGGAACATGCTACATCGATTGAACTGGAACACTAATCCCTTCAATCTGAAATAGTATTCCCCGTTTTTTTAAACTGATTGCTAAGCTTCACTTATTGGGAAGTTTAATTCTGATCAGGACAGCGTCCTGTTCCTACATTTCTGAACTCTACTGTACCCCAACGGCTGTTCTTCGGTCCTGCAAAAGGAAAGCTCGCTGTTCAACTTTCTCGACAGAAGAAACTTCATCAGCAGTTCCGAGAAGGTAGTTGGTACAGGTTCCTTGGATGCTCTAAGCCACGAATCGTGCACAGAAAGTGATATATGTCGGTCATGTGTGACACGTGCATAATTTGGTGGAATTTGGTCCATAACTTTGCATTATCGTTTGGTTTGGCAAGTGGCTGGTTGTCTAGCTGGCAGCAGCTGCATTAGAACCGAGCGCATCGCACAGAACTTTCGCTGAAACATTCGGAATGCTTAAGGGTTTTCCTATCACGGTGCAAAAATGGCTGCTGCAGTTTCGGGGCAAATTATAGTTTCCAGTTGCTGTCTGCTAATGATAATTTATATTAAGCTAGACGAATCGTCTTCGCTGCGGTCGGTTGTATGCGAGTAGTTTCGAAAATTAAAACAGCTTCGGGAAAAGAAGGGACAGCAAGGAAGTATGGCGGATAACATTTAAGGTATGAATACAACCAAACATCTTATGTTTGGCATTATCATTCCGTTTTTTTCCTCTGAAATAGTTGTCAAAATGACATTTTTTTAGACTAATCAGGCTTCATAACTGTAGGAATCAGGAAAGAATATAAGGCGAAAAATAATATGAGCCCATAGTTAATGTAGGTTGAAACCATTAGAAGTGCTCTAAAGTCTGTTTTATATAGAATCTGGTTGGATAAAATAGCCCATTTCTCCGCAAAGAAATAACGTACAACAAAATTAAAAATGTCATTTTGTAGGGTTTTTATTGCACTTTAAGGGAAAAAAATACATAAAAATCATTTGTCAGCTTTTCGGATGAATTTTTGAACTTTTTTTCTGACACCACCCATCATTTCCTGCACAGTACTGCTGGTAACCTCATTCGCCATCTTGTTCCAACACTTTTCCATTTGAGCGGGTTTTTTCATGGTTCTGCCACATTTCTTCAGTTTGCCCTAAACTATTGCCCAATATTTCTCGATGGGAAGAAAATCCAGACTGTTTGGTGGATTGATACTTTTTTCAACAAAATCGATCTTGTTCTCCTTATACCACTTTACGACATTCCGGCTGTAGTGACAGCTTGCCAGGTCCGGCCAGAAAATCACCGGACCTTTGTGGGACCGAATGAATGGCAAAACCCTCTTTAGGAGACATTCTTTTTTGTAAACATTTCCATTTATTGTGTCCCCAGTGATTAAAATCTTAGTCTTCTTCCCACAACTACAGATCCCTTGCAAAATCATCAACTTACAAGCAAATTTATTTGCGAAAACAAACTTGAATTAAGATTGGTCGATCTTGGATCGATCCTTGGAAGATCGATCTTTTCAATTCCGATTTTCGATTTTTTGGATCGATTCTTCGGCTAGGAAAAAATCGATTAGATCGGTTTATTTTCGATTCGATCTTTCGATCTTTTCTTCTCATTTAGGGAAAATAAGGGCATAATGACCACCTTAAGGAGCATGCTTGTTTAACCATAGAAAATAGCTATAATAGGTGATATGAAAAAAACCTAGCAATTGCTTTTGCTAAACTAAATCGAGCAGTCGAGCAGTGGTTTAAAGCAATTGCTTCGGTTGATATGAATAAAGTTTTTTTTGACAGCTGTTTTCTCTGTCAGGAGCTTTTACTTTTAGAACAAGCTTATTTGGTATGAATAAAGCCCAAATCTAAAGTAATCGCTCGACAAATCTCCTAGCAATTGCTTTATTTTCTAAGCATGCTCGGTAGCAGACTTTTCCAATAAAAAATTCTTTAGCAATGTCATTAATTTATTAAATTAGCAATATTACACTTCAATACAATTCAAAATGGCATTTTCAACATGGATAAAGAAAAGTCGAAGTGATAACCCAGCTTTTTTTCATATTCCTGTCGTTGTATGAAATAATTCGTCTAAGATGAAACTAAACAAATCAATTAGTAAATATTCCAAATTAAAAAATTCCGGCTATAGTGGAAGAAGTCCCAATCGGCTTGAAGTTGGAAGAAAATTGTAATAATTTAAAACATAATTCAGACTTCCATATTTACATGTACCGGAGGCGGTCAAATGACGGTTTTTGAACTTTAAACGATGATTACGCCTTATATAATTATTTTTTCGCAAATTTAACGACAGAACTATTTTTGTTTTTGAAATGCAAGTATTTTTGCGTTTTTAAATTTTTTTTAAGTATTACGGTTTTCGAATAACGCATGTGGTATACCTATTCATACCGCGAGCGGTCAAATGACGGCAAACACCGTTTTCGCTAAAACTCCCTTGTTTCTCAACCGATTTCTACCAAATTTATAGTTTTGAAAAGCTTGTAATTCGACTCAAATATGTTTCTCAGACAATTTTCAGCTACAATCAATAACTTTGAAGTTATTTACAGTACAAGAAGAATTTTATGAAAAAACATGCTTCAGGAAAAAGGTTGTAAATCAGTTATTAAGTGCTCGAAAAAAAATTCACTCAGTGCCTGAGAAAGCTGAAGTTAGAAGCTATATGTTGCACATATGGAACGTTTTTTTAAAAATTTTCTAAGATCATGGCCACAAAAAATGTAAAAAAGTTGTGTAAAACCCATATTTTTCAATCAATCAACCGCCAAAGCTATTCCTGTAACAGTAGAAAATTTTGAAAAAGTGAATTGAAAAGTAGACGTAATTTGTCACATTTTGGCATCTTTAGATTTTTGAAATACGAAATACATAATTTATGACGACTTTTCAAAGGTAGCTGTTTTTCGAACTTTTTATCAATTTGGATTTTCTAAGACAATTCCTACACCTAAGCTCAGCTTTGCACTGGATTTTGAGTACGTTAACGTAAGGTCTAGGCAATAAAACTATGTGCAAAAGAAAGCTTATTTCATACCGGTTCTAGTGGTGTAACTGCATTGGCGGTGCAATGCTTGGCAAAAATATGATAAATAAAACAGTGAAGTAGTTTCTGAATTTTGAGAAGTCAGCACAAATTCTTGCTTGGCAGACGGGCGCAGTGGGTGGTAATATCTCAAAGCTATTTTGCACACGAAGACGGGTGAAAGGAAACGAAAAAACAAACGAGCATTCGCTCAAATTTTCTGGTTTTACTTTCAGAAATATATTTATTATATTTTTGTAAAGCATTGCACTGCCAATGCAGTTATATCACGAGAACCGGCATGAAATTTGCTTTCTTTTGCATATAGTTTTATTGCCTAAACCTTACGTTAACGTACTCAAAATCCAATGCAAAGCTGAATTTGGGTGTAGGGATTGTCTCAGAAAATCCAGATTCATAAAAAGTTCGCAAAACGACTACCTTTGAAAAGCCGTCAAAAATTATGTATTTAGTATTTTTAAAATCTAAAGATGCCAAAATGTGAAAAATTACGTCTACTTTTCAGTTCACTTTTTCAAAATTTTCTACTGTAACAGGAACAGCTTTGACGGTTGATTGATTGAAAAGTACGGGTTTTACACAACTTTTTTACATTTTTTGTGGCCATGATCTTAGAAAATTTTAAAAAAAATGTTCCATATGTGCAACATATAGCTTCTAACTTCAGCTTTCTCAAGCACTAAGTGAAATTTTTTTCAAGCACTTAATAACTGATTTACAACCTTTTTCCTGAAGCATGTTTTTTCATAAAATTTTTCTTGTTCTGTAAATAACTTTAAAGTTATTGATTGTAGCTGAAAATTGTCTGAGAAACATATTTGAGTCGAATTATAAGCTTTTCAAAACTATAAATTTGGTAGAAATCGGTTGAGAAACAAGGGAGTTTTAGCGAAAACGGTGTTTGCCGTCATTTGACCGCTCGCGGTATGAATAGGTATATACAAAGTGTCGGTATGTTTAGTGTAAAAAAAATTTTTGACAGAAAAAATGTAAAATTTAATTCGAACAAAACCAAAAATTACTGCAATTGGTGCATAATGCGTTATGACATCACAAATATATCAAAAACTATAAATTTTCAAACGTTTTCATCTGATTTTTCATTAATTACATAGGGTAGGGGCCCCTAAGACAACGGCTTAAGGAAGCTTTTTTAATTAGTTCAATATAACTGCCTTCCATGTTGTTTAAAAACTGTCATTCATTCATTGAACTATAATTTCAATATTGTGTTATGAAATTATGCAGGAAATAGATAAATCCATTACGTACTTTTGAGCCAATTAATGATTTATTTTCCACATTCAAGTTCCCTCATTGTCGTACCAGGTCCTTACTTTCGTCGTACAAGGAGACCGAAGTTGTCTCAATTTATTCCACCCTCTTTATGAATAAATTAAAAAAATTGCGATTGCGGTTCATGCAATTGGCATAAGCTTACTTCAAATGGATCAACCGCGCAGGATAATAGCAAATTTTCTCTCAAGTAACCAGTCGCAATAAGCCATGAAACTAGGATAGCTTTATTGTAAAAAGGTCTACCATTGCTTGGCCAATGCATCTGCAGGCAGCAAAATATTATACCTTCTATTGAATTCTACCGAAATTGTCTCAAACTATTCCTCCCTCATGAGGGATAGATTTGAAATTTTGCGGTTGCGGTTCATGCAAATGCTATAATTTACTTTGCACGGATCAACCGCGCAGGATAACTGCAAAGTTCGAATGAGATCTAAGTAGCAATAAAATGGTCTTGCCAAGAAATCTCAAGGTAGCGTTATTGTAGCTAGGTACCATTGCTTGGCTAAGGCAATTGCAGGCAGCACAATATTAGACCTCACAAATTGAATCGACCCTGCAAATGTATTTTGTACCAACACACTCTCCAACAGACAGGGCTGCCATGATCCAAGATTAGTCTGTAAAATAAGATTTTATAACATTCATACATAAATTTTCCACAAATTACCATGCACAAATTTACACAAAAAACTGCACATATTGAAAGAACATCAACAATTTTAATAGTTCTATATGTTTTTTCTACGTAATGAGACTGAATAGTAAGACATTTGAGGAGAGGGAGAATCACACTTGCGTTTTGTCAACATGTGTATTCTTATCTATGTGGGAACCCTGGCGAAGGATATCGAAACAAAGCAACGCCACGTTGATGCGTGTAATGCGCATTAGACTGGTTCAGCTCATCTATTCGTGTTTTTTTACGAGCGATAAAAGTTTTTGCAATAAGGTTTTTTTTTCGGAAATTGACGCTTCGTTATTCTAAAATTTTGTTGTTGTCAAAGTTGCAAATAAGTTTGCATTTAAGTCAGTTAAATGCAAGTTTTTGGGTTCAAATTTTTGGGAAATGACGTAAAGTAATTCCACTAAAATTAAACTTTTCGACTTTTTCCATTCAAACTGTAATATGTCAAAAACGACAAAACATCTTTTGTTGCAAATTCACTGAGAATTTATAAAAATGAAGCAAACATGAGTCAAGTTTCAAAACTTATATGATAGGAATCAGAATATAAGCAGGTTCGATTTTGTTGGATTTTGAACGACTTTATGTACAAAAAGTCATATTTATCGATTTTTTATCTCAACTTGTATTGAAATCCAAACCAGAGACTCATGAATTCTTATTTCAAAATTTTAATGATACGGTTATCTAAATTTTCTGGTTATTTTGACTTTCAACGGAAATTAATTGCATTGTTTTTTCCATGCATCGTTAAAATTAAATAGAAATCGAGGTTTTCTGTGCAGGAATTGAGATGTTTTCCTCGAGTAGTTATTGATTCCAATTCAAAGAATCTCTGAAAACTGGAGAAATTTTAGTTTTAGTTTTCAAGGATTTCTCAGTGACCGTTCTGTAGAGCAAAGCGTTTGGTCGTATGTGAGATATTGCAGTTTGAATGAAAGAAGTTCAAACAGTCTTATTTTCATAGAATTGATGTGTCTTATGTATCGAATACTTAAGAAAATGTTCAATGTCAACAGATAATAGAACCAAAAAAAAAATCAAATCTCAAAATATAAAATTTTAAAGAAACAATGTTATTGAAGTTGAACGTTAAATACATATGTGTAAAGTATGAGATATTCTTGCGTGCACCCCAACGTCTATTAAATTATGCACTGTACTGGTAGTAAATAATTTGTAAAACACCAACCACTTAGCTAAGAAAGCCATCAATTCTTTGTTCATTTAAAACCATGCATTATAAGCAATGCTGAATACATTCAAGTAATTTTTTAATATAAATATACTTTTTGCACTTATCTTCCAGTGCACAAGTTCCTAGCTTGAATGAGTTCAAAATAAACAAAATTACTTGGAAATCAGTAATGTTCATTCTTTATGAGTCCGACTGTGGTCAGCAAAAATATTAAAAATAAACCGGTCTAATTCCAATTATTGCAAAACGGTTTCCTATGCTTGTCGCAAAATTACGACGAATTATGGGTTCCGAGCGATTCGATTTCAATCGAAAATTAACAAATTTATAGAAATCAGATTAGTCTGAGATCATTTTTCTAATTTTATTTAAACATTTTTCTGTTGGATTTAATGATTTTGATCGTTACAGGCATTGACAGGAAGCGTTAAAGCAAAGTAACACGTTGGAGGGATCACTAAGTTCGTCTTTCAATATGGCGGAATACGCCAATAATTCATTTCACTTCGCGATTTCAAAATCAAATATCTCAAAAAATAGTTTTAAAAGTGACAAATTTGTGATAGAAAATGAACTACCAAGCGTAAGTTTATCATGTGGAGTAGCTAATTAAGGTGGAAAGTGATTTTTCGGCTCTAAAACATGCATTCATGAATTAAGACGAATCAGAGGGATACGACGGAGGATGGTGCACCTACCCTAGTTTGTTGCATTTAACCCCTTTTTCCTAGTAGGGTGAAAATCGCACGTTTTTGTAAATTTAAAAATAACTGGTAAAACCAATAATTTTTCTGACTACGTCAGTTTGGTGTCCTATCAACCTTAAAACTTTTGAAGTACAAGAGGTAGGATTATCTGTAAGTATTGAGATTTAAGAAGCCATTGAAGTTGAAAAGTGTTGCATGTTGCTCCAGTTGACGGTATAAACGTTTGTTCTTTCTGGATATATTTTGGATGGGAAATGGACAAGACACCTTCTCTTGTCGATGACTAAAACTTAAGAGAATATTTTAGTGTCTTTGGATAACGATTACAATTTTTACCGCGCAAATCTTAGCGAATAAACAATATGCTTTGATTCCTGGCAACATTATAGCAATAGTCCAAACAAATCAATCAGCTAGTATACATCCAGGCGTTTTCACTAACATCTCAGGGTGTCCAATAGTGTTTAGACTCAACAACGTTTAAAAATGCATTTGAAATTATTGTGCCGAAATCTGAAAATCAGTCACTGTAGGGGCAGTATAAGGACCAGCAATCGGGGCACGATGAGCGTTTTATGCCGTAAAATCTAGCAGTTTACATCTGACATCTACTAATTCGGAGAGATAACCAGAAAACTCGAGTTCGATTCCTAGTCGAGCTGATTTTTTTTCATTTGGTTTTGTTCATGATCAGTTGAAAAATAATTTATGAAATTTCAAATTTATTTCACTACAGTTTTGCAAATTCTTTACAAACCTTGTGAATTGGGTGCAGAAAGGTGTTTGTGATTGATTAAGATTTAAAAAAAATGCTAGAATTCGCTAATCTTAAGAAATAACAGTTGTTATTCAAAAGTTACTTTTTTCATAAAAAAAATTGATTTTACACTTTTTTCTGCTTATTTTGTTCGATATCTCTTTGTATATATTAAAAAATCTTAATAAAAAATACCTTGAAATTATTTTTTTTACTCGTAAATATTTCTTGTCAGTACATTACTTATACATATCAAAGCGTTTCCGAAATATTTGGATTTTTATAAATGTTGTTTTAAAACACTAACTACGGTTTACCTTTCATCAACTATACAAATTTGGAATTTTGATTCTCTTTTGAATATTTTTAATAAAAAGCAGGTCACTCTTGTTACAAATGTAAAAGATCGATTCATCGGAGATCGATCTTCAAGCTCCGATTTTTTAGATGGATCGATCCCAGAACCGTTCATCTGAATCGATCTTGGAGATCGATCTTTTCCTGAAGATCGAACAATCCTAACTTGAATCTACCCGCAACATTCCCTTTACACTTCGCACGGTAAAATTTGTTACCGGGTATTTGTCCAAAATCCATTTTGACGCGAGTTTCGTCGTCCATCAAAATGCATCCGTTGTACTTGGTCAACACTTTCTCGTACAACTTCCTTGCCCTCGTTTTGGCAACCAGGTTTTGTTTCAGCGTCCTGTTGGGGTGTTTACTTGCATGATATGACCGCAAGCCTTCTCGCAAACAAATTCGCCGAGCTGTACTTTGGTTCGTCTTGAACTTTATCGCCAAATCACGCAAAGAGATTCCAGGATTATTGTTAACTGATCGAATTACCTTTGCTCGCAGCTTCCGGTCATATATTCCACTTTTACGCCTGGTTTGTTTTGCTCGATCCACCGTAAGGGTCTCCCGGTAACGTTGCAACACCGAATTCACAGTCGATTTAGGATATTTCAGGAATTTTGCGATCTTTACCCCTGACCACGTCGGTTTCTCTACGTGAGTGTGCAGAATTTTCTCTCGCCTTTCGCGTTCCATCGGCGATCACTTTTGACTGACTGCTTCAACCTTGATGAAATTTTCACCCCTAAGTAAACAAACCATCCGGATCAAAACACGCGCTGCATTAAATGAAAAGATGCGACCAGATTCTATGTGAAACAGACTTTATAAGAAATAATCGTAAACGTTATGCGTCGTTACCAGAAACGCAGCCTAAGCGTGTGTTTGTGATCATTGTTGATACGAGAGAGAACTGAGAATTATTTGCCGCTGATAGTTTTCTTGATATTATGCAGGTTATTTCACCAAAACTTTTCAGTTTTGGGACAATCAACCTGAAAAACGAACAGCTGCAAGCGTTAATATTATATTGGTGAACTAATCCTACTCGAGCAAGTCTCGTCTCGTGCCATGCTGGATGCTGAGCAGGGTTGTCAACTGTTCTTCCAAAAAAGTCTGGATTTTTTTTAAGTCTGGAAATGTCTGGATAGCGAATTGTTAACCTTTTTTTTGTCGCCAGATCGCAATGTGTCTGATAGCCTCTAATAGTCGTTAAATAATTCTGCATTTCTCTCAATTATAAATACATATTCGCAGCATTCTGCTTTAAAAACACGTTTGAGTTTCTAATTTCCTTGTTTCAATCATTTCCTGTTATTTTGCACCGTGGAAATGTTGATTTTCTTGTATTTTTAGAACAATTTATGTCCAAACCGAAAAGTCTGGAATTGTCTTGATGAAATATAAAAAGTCTGGAAGTCTGGAATTCTAGAAAAAAAAATCTGGCAGAAGTCCGAAAAGTCTGGAAGATCCAGACAAAATCTGGATATTTGACATCACTTATACTGAGCAGGAAGAACGGCTGTTTAGGAAATAGATTTGACAAGAGCAGTCGAAGTTTTTAGCAGCTCCGATAAAAAAAGAAGCGGGCCTGAAACCATGGCGTCTGGCGAAGCGAATTTTGGCCACTACAGTAACCAGTCCATAAGTGCCAAAATGTCAGCAAGAAGTGCTTAGGATATTTGGAAGTCTAGGTCATATTCATAAAAGTTCCGTTTCCCAGTAGGATTGTTGGAAAAGAAGATCCAAATGAGTGGGCCCAAGTGGCTCTCTTTGGGAAATCCGGATGAAATGAAAAGTGGCTTAAACGACTTGAATCAAAATGTTTAATTTTCAGATTGGTAGCCCATAAGGGACCCAATCAAATGCTCTGGAGAAGTCCACATATATTGGATGAATTTGGATTTCATCAGTGTATGGGTTATTGGAATAAATTTAAAGATTGGGTAAGAAAGCAAAATTCGGCTTCTTTTCGTTGAGCTCTTTCACCGAATACCCATGTTGTAGGGCGTTTTTTAAGGTTTTCAGTCATTCACACTTTTTTTTAAGTTGAGCAGGAGCCGCCATCTTGGATTTCAAGATGTCGGCAGATAGTGAAGTTCGACTGCTACTCAGAAGAGAGTTAGGCTTAATTTATATTTTAGAGCTCTTTGATCCAACACCTATTTTATTTGGGTTTAATTCGATTTTCAGTCATTTACAGCATTAAAAAGCTAATTGGAAGCCGTCATCTTAGATTCTCAGATCAAAAATTTGTCTCCGGGTGTCCTCAAAAAGTTCTTGCACCTTCTTTTTAGCTCCTTAAAATTTCACATTATATTCACTGCGTCCTTGTTCACACAGTGTTCTAATCAGCAAGGTCCTTTTTTCGCGATCTTTTTTAATTACGGCGTTTTTTTTGGAAATTAATGGTATTTTTTCTAAAGGTTTTTCCGAATGAACGTGATTTCTTCTCTCTTCTTTTTTTATCTAGTGTGCATATCGGAAAAAATGATATTTGAAATTCGCCAAATTTGGCCGATAGACTCGCTGAGGTCTTCAATACTAATAATGAATTTTTGAGAATGACCCTCACACCCCCCCCCCCCCCCCCTTCTAGGATTCTCTCTCCTTTTTTACCGATTTTCAAAAAGGCAAAAGCATCATTTTCAAAATGCGATACCTCCTTACTTCAAATATATAAAAAAAAAATCACAAAATACTCGTTGTAAAGATCGCTGCAAAGCCTCCGACCGTGGCCTGATATTGTTCAAGTCTTCTAAGCCAGAGGTCATGAGATGGAATCTCGGTTACGGCATACATACCTAGTACTCTTTCTGTGGGTTGGTGGTTTTATTGTAAGATGCTAGCCATCATATCCTTGAAAAATGTACGCCTAAGAGTTAAGTAAATCAGATCTCTTCAAAGAAACATGAAGTTTCACCATTTCACTGAGATCCTATATGTACATTAGACTGAGTCGATTTGGAGGTCATTCTGGAATTTCTCAAACCCTGGGGCCTAAAAAGCTTCGTCTTGGTCCAAAACTCATCTATGATTTTTTGCAAAATTTTTAAGTAACGTTTACATGAGTAAATTTGAACTTTAAGGTTTGTATGGGAAAATTGAATATATTGAACTGAAAAATCAACATCATTTTTGTTTCGTCTGTGGAACTGAGTCAGTTGATGGTTTTTGTGCCAATTTATTAAATTCTTAAAGGAAATTTTCCGCTGAACAACTTTGTCGAAGATCGTAACTTCACATCTTATTAGGAAAAAAAGTTATTAGCTGTTTAACAGGGGTATATCTTTCCGCACTGATAAACAATAAATTCAATTGACATCCCTGCAGGGTGCCTAGCAAGGTATTGCGTGACTATTTTCCATGCAACACTTCGCGAGGCTCAATCAGTGATGTCAATTGTATTTACTGTTAATCAATACGAAAAGACATACCCCTGTTAAACAGCTAATAACTTTTTTTCCTAAAAGAATACGAAGTTACGGTCTTCGGCAAAATTGTTCAGCGGAAAATTTCATTTAGGAATTTTATAAATTGGCACAAAAACCATCAACTGACTCGGTTCCACAGACGAAACAAAAATGATGTTGATTTTTCAGTACAAAATATTCAATTTTCCCATACAAACCTAAAAATTAAAATTTACTCATGTAAACGTTACTTAAAAATTTTGCAAAAAAATCGTGGATGAGTTTTGGACCAAGACGAAGCTTTTTAGACCCCAGGGTTTGAGAAATTCCAAAATGACCCCAAATCGACTCAGTCTAATGTACATATGTATATGTTCGTTATAGTTATCTGATTTAAAGCTGATGAATCTTCACGTTTATTTACCTTCGGTGTAACAAACGCCTTCAATCTCATCTTACAACATCAAAACTATTAAATTTATATCTTTCGTTCAAATCATCATCATACGAGCCAACTGAAAATTGCTTCAAAGCAAATTGTACTTATAGTTTACTCTTGACATTCGAGTGTGTTCCCATTTTCTCACTCCATGTCATGCTGCCAGTCACGTTTCGAGTTTCGAAGTATCGACCCAAGACTAGCTTCTGCACGTTTTCTTAGAGTCCCACCTGTTATAAGGATGGAGTCCTTGGGGCCGGTGTCAAATGGATGGATACTCTTACTCTCTTGACTTGGATACCACATGGGGACGGTGCTACTCTTGATTTGATTTAGTTCGAATTTTTGTTTTTTTTTCACAGCTCTTCCGGGTCAAGAGAGCTCTGTTTTAGCGAATTACCTTTTTCCTTGGGAAAGAAAATGAAGATTTTCAGAAACATGTTCAAATGCTTCGAAAGAAATCAAAGAAAGAGAACAGCAAAATTTGGCTTCAAATTTACAATATACCAGCTCGAGTTTATTAAATTTCATGGCACAGTGACCCACTGTGAAGCAGCTGCTAAATGTATTGCATCCTGCTGGATGCAGCTTCCTCGCCAGCATCGGATAACATCGGGGAGAGCTGTCGCCTGGAAAAGGGAGCTGCCAGACGTCATCCAGGTGGGGTAGGAGGGCGATGGATTCCATTAGGTAAATTGAAAGATTTTTCAAAAGCTTGCTCCGACAACCGATTTTTTAAGCATTGTCTTCTATTTCGGGCTTTCTCGACTGAATCCTTAGTCGTCTCAGTTTCCTCCGAGGTTTTGTTCCAACGTTTTCTTGTTTTGAGCAAAAGGCGGACAATAAATATTCCGGGTTCTCTTCAACTTGAATGTCGGAGGTGTTCCTGTATTTGGCATGCCAATAAATCCACTTGTTAAGAGTAAGAGAATGAAGTGTATTTGAATTGACACTATCCTAATTCGAGGAATGATATGAGGCAAATATGAAATGCTTACAAAATGAATTCTTATTTTTTTTTTTTTTCAAATTATTATATCCATATGTTCATCGTTTAGAATCATATTGATAAATAAATCCATGGATGAACCGTGCAGATAAACGATGCACTTATAATTATATTGAAAAAAAAATGATTTGAACAACGTTATCCGAGCTCCATCAAACCTCACTTTACAAGCCTTCAATTTGTCACAACACAAATCACAAGTGCCATAGTTCAAGGGTCCATCAAATGCCAAATTTTTTTACGGGCACCAGTATTTTTTTCCGCTCTGTCGGGCTAACTTTTTCTACATAGGTTTGTTCAAGGACTGAGCAAATAAAAAATTTAACCTCAGCCTCATAATGCGTTTCTCCATCCGGAAGATGGAACGGGGATTCGTCGGGCGTTAAAAATCATTGGCTCCATATTCCAGGACTTACACAATCGTTCCGGCGTATGGAAAGTACCAACAATTCGATCATAAAATTTCACCCGGAAGACTAGACCATGGGCGGGTTTTCCCCTTGTTTATTTTTTTTTTTCGTCAGCTTTTATGGAATGGATTCTTGTAGCACAAGAAAAAAATGTGAGCTCGTAAAGTGTTGAAAATTCTTGTCTTATGCTTTGACCCTCCCCTTCTAGGGTAAGGTTTTGATGGTTTCATTTGCCCCCTATCGTGATTTTTTATATTCGTCTCCAAGCTTAAGACGTACAATCATTGGTCAATGTTAGATATTGTCTTGATTAATAGACAAGAAACGCTACTAAAAGAGTGAATGGTCGTAGTTAGCAATAATTATGTTACTATATAACAAGCCGTCGATACTCTTTTTTTAGTTAACCGGTACTTACGGAACGCAAACAAAATTTTTGATTATGAAAATAGCGCATATTAGAACGTTCTGCTGTAGTTTGTAGCCATGATAACAAAAAAAAGAAAAAAAAACTGGGAGGATGCAATCGATTGCCGATCCTTGAAATGGGCGATGGGCGCGCTCGCAATCCCGGTATACGATTTCTCGTGTGTTAAACAGAGAAAGCAATAGCCTTCACTCCAATTTCACTCCGATTAGCTGTCATTCTTATGGAAATCTGTGTAAGAGTAAAGAGCAAGCTTTATTCTTTTTAGCAGGCCCAATCCCAATACAACTCGCAAAAAGAGGTTACCACCTTGATGGACAACTAATAAAATCTGGCATCACTTGCCATAAACCCGAAAATTATAAAAAGCAGCCACTTTCTTGCCTAGAAAAGGTACAGGGATGCCAGGTGTTTTCGTTAAAAATCAGGACAACAAGAAGAAAAAATCAGGATTTTCAAGTCACAAATTCTGCATGAATTGCATAAATAAAGGCGAAATACAGATACTGCAAACGCCTTAGTTTGAGCACTGAGGCGGGCAGAATTTTGGCTGGCCTGCAGTTTATATGGAAAACATCATTTCAATATCATTTGAACCAAACATTATTATTGGTTCAACTATTTTATTTCAGATTGGTACGATATCCTGATAATTTAAATATATATATAAAATTTCAATATATATATATATACTTTTTGAAATGTTGCTGGGTACCACCTTGTTGAGAACAGAGACCACCTTGTTTGGATCTGATCCCAATTTGGTAAACTCAGAGACCACCCTGTTTTAATCTGGAACCACTATGTTGGATTTTTCCGCTCCTATTAAGGATCTGGCACCACCGTCGTTTTATCCAAGGGGATGACAAACAGGTTCTTCTTAAGAACAATATTTTTTTTCCATCGAGGGAGCAGTTTATGGTTTTTCCTCTGAAAGTAGTACAAAGTTGAAAGAGTTAAAATTTCTATGGATCTGACAAAACCTTGTTTTAATTGAGAGCCACCCTGCTGGAGTCAGTTACCATCATATTTGAATCGGCACCTCCTTTTTGGATATAACAGACACTTTTTTGGATCGTATACTTCTTTATTTAGATCAGGGGGGAGGGCATTGGTGACCATCTTGTTCTAATCGGGCAACAGCATGTTGGATCATTGCGCTAGCGATAGATAACGAACAGCTCATCACACCTTCCTTTGCCCGTAGAGGTGTCATGTAATATGCACTGCACTTCTTATACTGAGCCTGATCCACACATTCACCCTTCTCTCAGGAAAAATGAAGAAAAAAATTGTTATATTTTAGATATTTTTCTGCTTTTTGTCCAACTAGCACCCGCTCTTACATTGCGTAGGCGCAGCACTCGCTTTCAAGAGAAGTCGTAATCTGGTGTACTCAATTGATTAACACGTTCGTCGCCACGCTCATTTTGGTAGTTTTACTAGCCGGGCCCAAAAATATTTTCAGAGAGAGAAAGCAAAGAGGGAGAACTCCCCTATTTGAAACGTGTGGCGAAGCTGAGTGGTAAACTCAAGTAAGAGAGCGTCACACGCTTTTTGATGTGACGGGGCCCTCCAGGAAATACACCCGTCACCCGAATATGGGTGCCGTGGCGACGAACGTGTTAAGCGGGCCATAGACTACACAACATTTGTACAAATGCGATGAAATTAGTTGAAATTTCGTCGCTGTGAACACGATTTGCATCGGGTATGGCACTGCTTGAATGATTGCGCCAACGGTTTGAGTAATATCGGTCGGAATCGAAATATTTTGTACAAACTACCCTCTGTGGCATGGTGTATGGTGCTATTTGTATAAAATTCAGGCCATTTACTCAGCCCCAGCCGGGGTGGAGGTGATTATAGAAGGTAGACTACACCAATGGCGTGTGCAAATTTGATGGTTCCATGCTCGTCCACACACGATACAAACACGATGCGAACACAAGCGATGGCTGGAGAAAACAGCAGCAGCAGCAACAACAAACACACACCTAAAGCTAAGTAAATGGTCTGAATTTGGTA
This sequence comes from Uranotaenia lowii, assembly GCF_029784155.1. Taxonomy (NCBI): domain Eukaryota; kingdom Metazoa; phylum Arthropoda; class Insecta; order Diptera; family Culicidae; genus Uranotaenia; species Uranotaenia lowii. The sequence continues at coordinate 157,171,216 of NC_073691.1, read as the reverse complement.
CAATCAGCACCATACACCATGCCACCAATGCCACAGAGTTTGCGCGCTCATTCAAGCAGTTGACAGCGACAGAATGTCATCGAATTTCATCGCATTTGTACAAATGTGGTGTAGTGTATGGCCGGCTTTAACCTTATTTCGCATCGCATTTAGATCGCATTCAGTGCAACTGAGCTCAAAGCAGAGCTCCAATTAAATTTCTTTTTCAAGTTCAATTAGTATAAAATTCAGTAAAAATATTCAGTTAAGCTTCCGCTTTTCCAAATCCGAATTGCCAGGCCTTACGCTTAACCCCTGTCATCAGATTTTGTACAGCCACCTTGTCCACCTTCTTCGCAGCAGAAAGCCAGTTTGCCTTGAACTGCTGCTCGTCTTTTGTAGTTTTTTAGGTCTTCTTTAGGTTCCGCTTGACTATAGCCCAGTATTTCTAAATTGGGCGGAGCTCTGGCGTGTTAAGAGGATTCTTGTCCTTGGGAACCACCTGCACGTTGTTGGCGGCGTACCACTCCATGGCCTTTTTACCGTAATGGCAAGATTCCAAATCCGGCCAAAACAGCACGGAACAACCGTGTTTTTTCAGGGAAGGCAGCAGACGTTTATTCAAACACTCTTTCACGTAAATTTCTTGGTTGAAAGTCCCGGAAGCTATGAAAATGATGCTTTTTAAGCCAAAGGTACAGATGGCTTGCCAAACCAGGTATTTCTTCGCGAATTTTGACAGTTTCATGTGCTTGAAAATATCTGCTACCTTTTCCCTTCCTTTTGCCGTACAAAACTCCTGTCCCGGAAGCTGCTTGTAGTCGGCTTTGACGTAGGTTTCGTCGTCCATTAGCACGCAGTCTAACTTCGTCAGCATCGTCGTGTACAGCCTCCGGGATCGCGCTTTGGCCGTCGTATTTTGTTTATCATCGTGATTTGGAGTCACTACCTTCTTGTAAGTCGATAGTCCGGCTTGTTTTTGATAGATTCCGAGGTGGACAGGTTCGCAGTGGAATCGGCGATGGCCGTACGGAAAGTGACTTGATGGAAACTGGTTTTATCCCGGGGAAATAAAACACACGCGACTGGTGTAAATATACGTTTAATCGGGAGAAAAGCTAATCTAGAACTAAACCGTCCGTTGGCGTACGACAGTGTAGCCAAACGAGACGAACACGCTAACATTATTTTAGCGACAAGGGGTACACAGTAGCACATATTCTAACACTCCTCCTCTACTTGTGCCCCTTGGCTACTCTCAAGACCGATCAGCTCCGTAACCTTCCTCGCACGTTCCTGCTACTGCCCCATACACTGCTTCTCTGGACGAGATGCTGACGCAAGATTTACGCCGGCTCGCCCACCAGCAGCAGCTCCTCCGACAAAGCAAACCACATCTGCTGTGGTTATCCTGCGAGAACCTGGGTCACTGGCCCATTCAGCATCGACGAACTCCTCGATATTCCGGTCCTTGACACCATCGAGTTTCAGCCTCAAACCACCGGTCCTATGGCAAATCAGCGGAGCTACCACTCCGTCGGAATTCATCCCGCAACGCTGCTTATCGCCTCGAGCCACGAAACGCGCCTTGTACCTTGCCGCCTCACCAGACTCGATCACCCGAGCGTTACGTTCCGGACAATTCTTTGCTTCGGCAAACGACATTGTTTCCACTACTATTTGAGCGACCAAACCAGAAACCTCCGTGCCGAACCCATCGGACTCCTCCTTCACGCACAAAGGATTTTCTACCGACATTCCAGGGGTAAACTGCTCCTCCTCACTTTGAGCTCCTCCCGAATTTTCTAGCTGATAGCTTTCCTTCGGAACACTCACTTTTCCCGCTTTGTAAGCAAACTCTAGCTTACGGCGTCCATTCTTCCGGTGCCACTGGTGTTGAGAGGATTTAATTTGCTGCTTGATCTCACACTTCCCCACAGTCTCCACCATCTTCAGGTGGTACAAATCACCTGACCGTATGCCCTTCACCACCACTTTCCCTGATTGGTCACGAATGTCACAATCGTTCTTCCTGAAAAGGACTTCGAAGTTCTTTGCTGTCAACTTTGGCACAGACAACAGACTTGTATTCAATGAAGGCACATATAAAACGTCCGTCAGCGTAATTGTCACTGTTTCACCGCAGCCATCAACACCAGTCACCACAACCGTACCACATCCGGCCGACTTCACTACTGAGCCATCCGCGAGAACAACATCCCGTGCACACTTTTCCTTGAGCGACGTAAACGCTCCTTTCTCGTTCCACATATGGCTGCTGGCCCCACTGTCGATCACACAACACTTTGGCGTTTTCTTCCCAGCCATAAATAAAACAGCATTTCGCTCTATTGCTCGCTTGGCTCTCTGCGGCTCAATTTTTCTTTTGTTGCCCTCCAAATCTGGGCAATCGCGCTTGTAATGGCCCTTTTCCCGGCACTGGAAACATCGCACTTCCGATTTTCCCCCAAAAGCTCTTCGCGAACCCGATTCGCTCTTCAGCACTCTTGCTTCCCCGAATGAATCACCCGAACGTTCCTTTCGGCGCTCCCATTCATCCAAAAGTTTGGATTTCACCAACTGGATCGTTAGATCGTCGTCCGGTCGTCCCTCCAGCGCTGTCACTAAGCCACCATACGATTCGGGCAAACTTCGCAAAATCATCGCGATTTTCAGCGAATCTTCCATTTCCTGCCCCGCACTTTGCAACCGATCAAATAGCTCGTCTATTTCACAAAGGTGCGATTCCAAATCGCCACCTTCCTGCAGATTCAAGTTGCACAACTTTTTCAGCACTGACACTCTGGAAGTCACGGTGCACTTCTCGTGATACCTCCGCAAACACTCCCAAAAATCACGAGCCGACTGGGATGCTTTCACTAAACCATACTGGTTTTCTTCTATGCAGAGCCCCATTGTCGCTCGAGCCTTTTTGTCATCCGCTGACCACTTTGCCGTCACCGGTTCCAGCTTCCGCTCGTCCACCACATAAAATAATCCTTCCCTGGTCAGGAGCATTTCCATCCGGAACTTCCAGGATGACCAGTTCTGATTATCCAGCTTCACAAATTTGCAGATTGCTTCCATTTTTGCTGCCACGGAAAAAACCAACCGCACACCACAAGCAAAAAACGCACTAGAGCAAATTTCTTCTCCCGCACCGAAATTTCAAATTTCGCAAAATGGCGGACCACCGCAACACACGCAATTCACTTTTCGCGACTGTTCCGATTAGCATAAATCACTTCCGGAAAACCTCCACTGGGCCCATAACCTGATAGATTCCGAGGTGGACAGGTTCGCAGCGGAATCGGCGATGGCCGTACGGAAAGTGACTTGATGGAAACTGGTTTTATCCCGGGGAAATAAAACACACGCGACTGGTGTAAATATACGTTTAATCGGGAGAAAAGCTAATCTAGAACTAAACCGTCCGTTGGCGTACGACAGTGTAGCCAAACGAGACGAACACGCTAACATTATTTTAGCGACAAGGGGTACACAGTAGCACATATTCTAACAGTTTTTTGGCTCGATGTACGGTTGTAGACGATACTCTCTTTGTCGTCTCAGCGGCTTCCGGTTTTCGATTTTCCTCCCGATCCAGACTTCCTGGCTGTCGACAAACGTTCCCCAAACACTTTATCTAATTACATTTGTAACGGTTGATTTGGCAACTTTTAGCGATTTTGCCAGCTTTGCGTGCGAGTAGCTCGGATTTTCGCGATGCGCGCATAAAATTTTGATACGCTGCTCTTCTTCCTTGGACGGCATTTTGACAACTGAAGAGTGAATTCCAAAATCAAAATAGGAGCAACATTCTACACATTCGATTCGTATTTAGCATAGCACATAGCTCGTATTGAGAGGCGCAAAAAATTTGGCTCACATTTGGCGCACCACAAAAAGCTCGTATTCAGGGGCAGTCCACTTGACTCCCAGCGGCGCAGCACAAAGCTCGCATTCAGGCGCAACTCATTTGGCTTGTATCTGGCGCAGCATACTCGGCTTGCGATTCAGCGCAGAACACTCAGCTCACAAGCGCAGTTTTTTCAGCTCGTAATTCGGCACAGCACACTCAGCTCGCAATTCGGCGCAGCAGACGCGGCTCGCAGGCGCAGCCTTTTCAGCTTGCGATTCGGTGCAGAACTCTCGGCTCGCATTAGGCGCAGTACAGAGCTCGCACAAGGCTCGCATTCAGGCGAAGCTCAATCGGATCGCAACTCGACGCAGAACACTCGGCTCGCACCTAAATAACACAAAGTTCGCATTTGGCGCAGCCCACTTGGCTCGCAATTTGGCGCAGCACACTCGGTTCGCAGGCACAAGGCTCGCAATACGGAGCAGCATATTCAGCTCGCATTTCGGCACATCATATGAGCTTGCATGAAAGAAGCACACCGTTTTCGGTATGGTACTGCTATTCGTACTAATATTTGCTAAACAAAAACAAATGTTTTCGAAAAAAGCTTTAAATCTAAATTTGACCCAAAAATCAGCCCCTGGAAGGATTGCCAAATGTGTAAACCACCTAATGCTCGACATACTTCAATGCTTGTTAGTGAAACAGATAATTGCGTATAACAGTTTGATTTTTATAAATAGAATGAAGAACATAATATTACCGGATAAGAAGAAAGTGCAGCGGAACCAGCTCTTGGTTTAAGAATAGGGGTGGGACAAACGTTTATCGGAGAAGCGTTATAGCGTAGTTCATTCCTGACTTCTTGTAGAATACTCTCGCGGATCTTAGTTCTAAGAGAATCCTTCAAGAAGTCAATAAAAGCATTGTTAGAAACCTTGGTTAATATCAAATCATTTGAAAAACGAACTTTGGATATCATCAACTTTCAATCGTTGCAAACCCGAGCATTTGAAGCAAACAACAATCGAGCATAAACCTCCACATTTGACAAATTCCCCATCAAAAGTATGTGCACACTTTTTACACAAGTTAGACATTGTGAAAACGTATATCCAGATAAAATGTAACCGATATTGACGTTCCAGTGGCGCTGCTGTGAAACTTGTCAAATGGGCTTCAGCTGTCAGCCGAAACTAAACAAATTTTTGAACCCGGGCTACCGGTCTAGAATGTTGACATTACCTTGGTTGGATCCACTTAGCTGGAGCAAGATGGAAATTGCTGTTGTTTACTCTTTGAAGCTCGGGAAATCTTCAGTGGAGTAAGCAGGATAGGGCGTGTTTGTTCGGACTGTATTCAGCGAAGTTCCGGAACGGTAGTGGGTTTAGTTCAGTGTTATGGGTGGTAAGTATAGCTATCGGTGGAGAGCGAGGTGAGAGAGCAATGGTGGACGGACGTGACCGTACTCGAGCCACTGTGCGATTATAAAATAATCTCACCTTTCCGAGCGAGTTGGAGCTGGACATTACCTGTTGAGGGTGTGGATGAAGCTGATTTGCCAGTACAAGCGGGAATCGGTTTGGGTGCTTTTGAATTTCAGCGAAATATTTGATAAATTTTGGAGCAGCTTAAACAAGTCAGTAAACAATATAACAGAATTGTCAAATTAAACAGCCTGCCGCAATATCAAAGTCAGTTCAGACAAAAACACTTTTAAGACATTGGCAATGCAACCAAAATGGGCCCGTGGGATCATCAAAAAAAAAGTAACGCCCGCGGAGTATAGGTACAAGAGAGGTCCATTGCGTTAGCGATAGATAACGAACAGCTCATCACTCGTGCCTATGCCCTTAGAGGTGCAATGTAAGTAATATGCACTGCGCTTCTTATATTGAGTCTAGCCCACACAGATCTATCCTACCTTTATTAGTATCGGCTAGCTCAAGCGGCTACTAACCTTAGGGTTGGCTTCCACTAACTAACAGAGGAACCACAACAGGGAGGACAGGGATAATGGTACGGCAACTGAAGAATTGCCAATAATGTGAGCTCTCGGAGAAACAAATACGATTAGAATTTTTCATTTTAAACGTTTATTGGAAAGACATCAAAACCCAAAGAAATAGGGAGTGTGTTGCGGCCGTTGATGTCCTTGTCTCGGAGAGGACTCCCGTGGTTTCGGAAGTATTAGTTTAAGGTTAGGTTGATTGAAGACAGATCTTTGGCTTGTGTTGATTGAAGACGGGCAGAAATCTTAAGTTAGTTGAAGACGGGGTTCTTAAGTGTGGTCAGCTGGTAAAGAGTTCTAGGGTTGATGGTTGCTAATGGCCAGATGACACGAAAATTGGTCTTGGCAAACGGAAGAGTTTGACGAGGTTTGCTGACAGATTGATAGCTTGGAGGGGGCGTAATGACGAACGGAGAAACACACCACAGAACGTTTGTCAATTTTGCCTGCTTCCTTTTAAGCCACGTGTTGGAATTCCGGTCGCCTAGAACCCGAGAGTGCCGCAAAAATGGCTCGGTTGTTCGTTGTCTCCATTTATCGCTTCAGAAATCCTCGAAAGAGCTAGGTGTAGGAGAAAATACGTCCTTTCGATCGTTCCGATTGATTGGCGTCCGGAGTCTTGGCCAGAGAAGGAATCCTGTCAGGCTGGAAAAGGTTCTAGTACAGACGGAACGACTATCTGAATCTACACGTACTCCTCTTCCAAACATGTGAGCAAAAACTTCACGTGAGCTTTGAGCGCTTGGTGTGAAAAGGTGACTCCTTCGTTCGAGCTTTCAGCACTGAATACCGGCTTCCTTTCTAAGCTTTCTTTTTCAGTCTTCTACTCTCCAAACATCGCCCGGTTCTTGCCCGATGCCCAGGCTGTCATTTTGCACTCGGTGATAGAGTTGGGCGCTCCTGGTTGTTGAGTTCGAAGGATAAGGATGGAGCTAGGGTGACCAAAGACACAGAATCACGTAATATTTATACCATACGGCCACAGAGAAGCCCGCATTATTTATGTAAATCGGACCGGAGCACAAGTCATAAGTTGGACACTAAACCGTGTCGCTTGACTCTCTTGTCTCAGAGACGCCCCAGTAGACTGAGTCGATTAGGGGTCAATTTTGAATTTCTCAAACCCTGGGGTATTTAAAGCTTTGTTTTGGCTTAAATCTCATCCATGATTTTTTGCAGAATTTTTAAGAAACGTTTCATGAGTAAATTTGGACTTTTAGGTTTGTATGGGGAAATTGGATATTTTGTACTGAAAAATCACCAACATTTCTGTTTCTTCTGTGGAACAGAGCCTGCTTATGGTTTTTGTGAAAATTTTGAATTCTCTAAAGGAAACTTTCCGTTTAACAACTTTGTCGAAGACCGTAACTTAACCGTCACTATATAACTTTTTGACGATTGATATCATATTTTTTTTTTATTTAAAAGGCCCATTCTTTTCTAATTTGGGCACACGGAAACCCTTCGCAACTTCACGGCGACCATAACTCAGATCCATGGCCGTAGGAACGGGGGGGGTTTTGGGGGTTAAACCCCCCCCATGAGGATCCAAAACAGCAAGCGAGATATTCTACTCTACACTCAAAAATTTGAATTCAAAACCAAATTATGATAATGGAGTAAGGTTAATCAAGAATAACAATCCAGACTAAAAATTAATGCCAAAAACTCAAAAACCCATCCCAAGTCCAAAATTCTGCTACATTTTTTCAAAATTTTCTCACTTGGTCATCGAAATTCAGGGCTGAATATTAAATTTCAAATTAAATTAAACCCATTTCGGAGGTTCTGATTCCATAATTCCCATAACCAAAATTGTATATCTATTTTTGTATTTCGGATTCTGTATCCTGTTCAGGATTCTTGATTTTCAGTTCAAATAATCATAAGAAATTAAAAATGAAAAGCTGCTTTGAAACCCTGGTTAAAATTTGGTTATGCATTTCATATAAAATTTGGACCATGTTTTTCGAGATCAAATTTATTTTCAATATTTTGATTAAAGTTTTATGAATATAAAAAAAATATAATTTTTGTTTACATTCAAATTTGAAGTTCTTGAACTTAATTCTTAAACAAAATTCAAAAATTTAAAGCTTCGAAATGCCAATACGAAATTGGAAAAAAAGATACAGATCTGAGTAAATTTTATATATTAATCTGATTCACAATACAGATAAAAAATAATTTATTTAAATAGTGAATTTAAATTTAACCTGAAATACAGAATTCAAAAAATAGATTCATGAATGAGGGCTCTATAACTTAGCGCATAAAATTCTGATCTGGATTAAAATTAGAAAATCGTATTTTTCGAACACTTCAGAAATCGTATAGAAATTCGGATACAAATTCAAAGCGCAATTTTTTATTGTGTTGCACTTCGAAATATAACTCGAATGGACTGAATTCAAGTGTTAAACTTTATTCGACAAAATTGAACACAACGTTTTCTGTTACATAAAAAAGTCCGAGGTTTCTGAGATATAGAATGCCAAATTTCGGTGTTCCTCGTAGTAGATTTCTTGGTGGTTCTTAATGTGTTAAAATTGCTTGTCAATTCAAGTTCTAGATTCCAATTTTATCAACAAAATTAGTTTGGAAACACAATTTAGCTGAAAATCACAAAATAAGGTTAGAATTTGAGTTTTTTATTTCATCCGCAAAAAACATATTTTATTTAAAAAACATTATCCACAGGATTTTCATTATGGTATTGATTCTTTATAAGAAATATTTACTGGTAAAGAAAAATCTTCACCTAAAAATCCTGCACGAATATCTATATTTTTCCTGTGCATTGTTTGACATTTTCCACACATTATGGGCACCAAAATTTGGCATTTTATGATCCAGTACCCAATAGACAAAATTCTTCTTATTTAATATAGATATTTGAGTAACGATAAGTGTCGTATTCCATTTTGTAGAATGAGGTTTCATTATTAGATTTATTTCATTTCAATTATGCTTTTTTAAAGAGCATACTAGCGGCTAGCGAAAACACGAAATATTTCGTATTTGGTCCGCAATGTAATACTATTGCAGTTTTTTTAAAGCCAGTTTCTAAACTAAAATCGTTTATTTGGTTCAAGTTTGTATCAAAAAAATTTGATCCGAAAACCTGATATTTTTAATCTTTTACTTTTTTTTGAAAATTTGATTTATTTTTATCAAGCCTAAATTCTTTGAAGAATAGTTTGAACTTGTTTGATTTGAGTATAGAATCAGTTTGTTTTTAAGAAATGGAAGACTTTCCTATAAAAACAGTTTCAACAGTTTCTTAAAAAAAGCTTATTTTAAGCCCAAATCAACTAAATTTGATCTACCAGACTTTTAATCAAATTCAAAGATTCATCTCTTAGTTCTAGGACCAATTTTCTAAAGTTACGATTTAATACGAAAACTTGTAATGTCAAAGTACTTAAAAATGAATAATCATATAGTAACAAACATAGTTTGTTTTTATTTTTTTTTGTATTCGAGCATTGTTGGACAAAAAATCATAGCTAAAAATCCGTCACCAAAACCCCCCCCATGAGTCGGTTCTTCCTACGGCCCTGCTCAGATCAGACAACCCATATACAAGGTTCTAATTCCACTTTTAATCCCACTTCGCGAGCCTTCCGGCAGTTAATGATCGGCACCCATCTTGATGGGCCATTTGACGATCCTGTAAATCCGCAAACGCCCTACCCGGAAAACCAAGACGCTACAAAACACACCCATCAAACACTTTAAGCACTGTTTCTCTGGAACCGCAATAAAGTGTGCCAGTATTGTCGCATAAATTGTAATCTCCCACAAACCGTTTTCCGTGCCATTTTCTCGCCGAAATGTGAGCGTTGTCGTCTTCGTTCTTCTTAACGCCATCATCATCTATTGAGGCGTCACCGTTTGACTTAGGCTTCCTACCCGTAGCCATTCCGGCACAATTCACCTTCCGGTTCATCAAACGGACAGCTTCTACTGTCTTCCGGATAGAAATGGGAGGATAAATCCTCAGCCTCGAATCCAGAATAAGTGAACCCATAACCTTTACATTCATGTACAATTCTCGGCAGCGGAGACCAACCAAACTTTACCTCAATAGAATTTAACACAGAGAAATTTATAAATTAACTATCTTCAAAATTTTGACGTTAGAAATTTTCAATACATTTTTGTTTCTTTAATCCGGAATTAAGGCTCAAAAATCCGCATTTCGATGGGCAGCACTGATAGAAAAATTAGGGAAAAAAATCCGCGGGGGTGCCACAATTCAGCTGGATTTACGACCCAACGAGACATCACCGATATGACGACTCCTTCTGCGATACCTACTTACTAGATAACAGATGATGATGATGGTGATGACGGTGCTGGATGATTTTTTTTTCTTTGATTTCAGACATAGATTTTCTTGTCATACAACTATACATAAAATGGCATTGCTGGCTGATGGATTGTGCTCATTGCCAGTGAATGATGAGCAACTCCTGAGTGCGATATTTCACAAAAATCTATCTTATATGTATAAAAAGCAATTTCTGTATGTTTGTTTGTTTGTTTGTTTGTTTGTTTGTTTGTCCTCTATAGGCTCAACTGTCTGAGGAGCTAGAGAGCTGAAATTGGGCATGGATGCTTATTAGGACCAGGAATGATGAAAAATGTTTTCAGATTTTCGGATGACCTCTTTTTAAGGGGGTCGTCCATACAACACATATATTGTTTTTGCGATATTGTCGTTATTATTGGTACATCAGATTGTGATGGAAATTTGCAAATGAGTGCTTTAAGCGACGAGCATTCGATTCTAATAATCAAAGTTAGGAACGGGGGTCTGCCAAAAGGGGCGTCCATATCAACTATATTTTGTGATTGCGATATTGGCGTTATGAAACATTGGGCTGAAATGAAATTTTGCATACAGGAGTTTTGAGTGACGAGCAATCGGATCTAGATGAAAATTGGTACACAGGAGTTTTCAGAGATGGGCAGTCGATTTCAGGTATCAAATTTAGTGTAAAGAGCCGGAAAAGGGGTCCACATTGGATTGGGATGAAAATTTGCTCATAGGAATTACTCAGGACAAACAATTGATTCCTTTTATCAAAATTTGGGTCGGTGTTCGTCCAAAGGGGTCGTCCATATAAACTATTCACCGTTTTTGCGATGTTGACGTTATTATGCTTCGAACTTAGATGAAAGTTGGTACACAGGAGTTTTCAGGGACGGGAAATCGATTTCAGGTATCAAATTTACTGTAAAGGAGCGGCCAAAGAGGTCGTCCGTAGAATTTAAAAAAAATTTGTTACATAGATGTTATTATGCACCGGTTTGAGATGAAAATTTGCACAAAGACTTATTAAGAACGAACAGAGGTCGTCCTTATTTATTGTTTACTGTTTTTACGATATTGTCATGATTATGCATCAGATTGAGATGGGACTTTGTGTATGGAAATTTCGAGGAACGGGTTATTTAAATCAGGTTTCAAGTTTTGGGTTGAGGTGTCAAAAGGGGTCGTCCATTTTGATTTTTCACTGTTTTTACGATATTTACGTTATTATTCTATGTGGATTGGTTTGAAAATTTGTACACGCCAGTTTTGAGGAAAGGGCAATCGATTGTCAAAGCGGCCACCGAAAGGGGTTTAATTTCTTGGCAATTATTGCGTTGATATGCAACGGTCGAGTCGAAATATACACGGAGGTTGGGACGGTCAATTGATTCCTGATTTAAATATATGTATCAAGCGAAAAAAAAGGGGGTCATCCATATTAACTGTTAAATATGTTATTGCAATAATTTTTAAATTTGTTTTTTACGAGAGTTTGTATCGCATCGAGATGAAAATTCATCTACGAGGGTTTTTTTTGGCACGGTCAATTGATTCCTGATTTCAAATTAGTAGCAAACGTCAGAAAAAGTGATCGTCCAACATTTTTGCAATAATTGCTTAACAATGCATTCGGGTGCAATTGACATTCATTTAAACGATTCATGAAATTTTCCAAGTTGAAACGAAACGGAGTTCGCTAGAAACATATTTGATATTTGTGTATTACGATAGAAAATCAGATTCATGATAGCGCCATATGCTTTGGCAATGCAGTCTGTAGAAAATACGCAATATGCCGATTCATTTAAAACTTATCAACTGTTTACCAAATGCTACTCACTGGATGTTATTCACGAAACACTATTCGACAAGCGCTATTGGCTATTCAATTCTTCTAAATCGTTTTCCTCTCTAAGCTTCTTGCTAATCGCTGTTCGCTATTTGTCAAACACTAATCGCTTTACATTCTTTTCTAAACGTTATTTTCTAATCACTATCCCATGCAGGTCGCTTATGATATATATAGCTCAGTTGGCAAGTCAGATTTTTCCTGAGCCAATGTCCATGAGTTCGAGCCCAGAGTAAATAGCGAACACAGTTGTATCGGGTAAATTTTTCAATATCTGTCCGTCAACTACAACGTTGATTAAAAAAAGTCGCGAATGCCATAATCGAAACAAAAAAACACTATCCGCTTAAGGCTTTTCGTCAAATCCTTTCTTTCAAACGCTATTTGAGAATATCGGTTAGCGTCTTTTATTACGAATAGCGATTTCCGAATACCTGTTCGCTGATAGCGGCAACGCTAGTCGATAACCGATATTCCCCAAACGCAATTAACCCAATGTTAAGTCCGAAACAGGGTTGCCAATGATTTTTAAGGATTGCTAATTTTTTCGAGGTCAATCCTGATAACCTGATGAGCCTCCATTTTTCCTGATTTTAGGAAGTAAGCCTAATCTTGCCTGATTTTCTAATTTTCACGGAAAATTATACGTTTCAATATACTGCAGGATGCCGATTTGTAATAAGCAAGACTTGATGATTTGGGATTTGCGTCTTTATTGTCCAACTACTTGAAAATATCAGACAAGATTACAAACATTTAGTCTCGGCCTCCTAGTTTTATATTAACTACATTCATGTGGTCCCTACAATACAGAATAATGTACATTTTAACTTTAATCCGTCCTAGGGTGTCACTATTGGAAAATTTGGAGGGTTGTATTTTTTTTCCAGACGCTCCCATATATTTCAAGATTTTTCTGGGATCCCCAATGAATTCATGAAACACTTCCTGGAAGCCCTGACAAAAAAGTCCCTTAAGGTATCTAGCGTAACGTTGCCAGATTGCCCGGTTTTATACGAGTTTGCCCGGATATTTAATACAAAATTTGGGATAAGTCCGGCCCGGACCGTTTGCTCGGATTTCATTATAAAATGCGTGGATTTGGCCCGGATTTATTCACTTTATTTTAGCAAATCAAACTAAAAAAAAGAAACAACAAACGCTTCCAAAACGAATTTTTTTAAGCAAGTTCTATAAAAAATATCATGAATGGATTTCTGAAAGCCTTAAATACGATTGAAAATCTGTCGATAAGTTTTGATGAAAAAAAAATAGTTATTCAATTTTTCTAATAATTTTTGTTGAGTAATTTCTGGGTTTAGAAAAAAATATGCCCGTATATTGCCCAGATTTATGGTTATCATTTTTGAAATCATATGCTCGGATTTTGCCAGGATTACATAAAATAGCCTGGTTTGTCCGGCCAGGATACGTGCTCAAAAAATTCTGGTAACCTTCATCTAGAGTGATTACTTAACACTTTTCCCTTTAAATCGCTCTATCTCGCATGCTTCTCAACCGTACAAATTAATAGTTGTGGCCAAAAGATTATGGCTAAAAAAAGGTAAGAAAGAAGTGTAAAAACCAATCGATCAACCACTGAGATTGTTTCAGTCACCGCTGAACTATTTTGGATGATGGATTTAAAAATTAACGCGATTCTACACATTTTTCATCATTAGTAAATACGATACGATTTATTAACGAATTTTTAAAGGCAGCTTTTTTAACTTTTTGTTATATTTTTTTCTGATTATTCTAACCTCTAAATATACTTTTAACATGCTTTTGGGTATGCAAGCGCAATACTTTTGCAATAAAGTCAACGTATTGATCGAATTCACAAGTTTCCTATGCACTACTCTATGTAAAAATATAAACTTAATTTGTAATCATTATTTTATTTCGAACGTTATATCTTTTAGAGCTTTTAAAATAAATTCCAGTTCGGAAATCTAAATGTTTTGCAGAATATGAACCCTTATATTAAATTCGGAGTTCGAAACCCATTTCTGATTTGTTATAGATGAGTAATTTAAGGACGACTAATGTTGTTTATTTTTCAATCCACTATGGCTAAATATATAAACAATGCTTATCCAATTTATTTTCATCCCAACCGAGTAAATTCGGGGAGGAGCAAAAACGAGCTGGCAATATCTTATCTCAGATCTCACAAACAACACAACATTTAAAATCTCAACAGTCTAAAATAAGCGGAAATTCAGCTTTTTTGAGAATAAGCAAAGATTCTTTGGATATATTCTTAGGGCCAATGTGCTTGAAAACTAAGAACGTTTTTTTTTCTTCTTCTAACTTGATTTTTTTTGTAAATTTGGTTGTGTTTGGATCTTTCGTATATTGAATTTATCATTATTAGTTTTTTTTATCACTTTTTTATTTATTTCAGAGTCAAGATGAGAACTTTATTCATAAAAAATAGTAAAATTCATCTAATTCCATATTTCATCAAAATTTGTAGAGAAAATAAATCCGCACCATAATAAATGATTGAACTGTCAATAAAAAGTTCATTAGAACTGTTAAGCCCAGTTAAGCTTTATAAACAAAAACAAATCCACACAGCTTCTTAAATTATCGAGCTGAATCGATAGATACCAAGAAAAAAGGGTCTAGAACTCATAATTTATGATATCTTCTCGTTTTTGGATTGATTTTTCTCGGTGATTTCCGTGATAAATCGATCCAAAAACGAAAATATAATAACAACGGTGACTTAAACATTTGAAGATATAAAATTTATGATATGTATCACCATGATCGATAACTAAACCTTTTTGTAAGAAAGACAAGAAAAAGTCATCGGTGTGGGTGTGGCTTTTATATTTAAGCCTGATTTATCCTTATTTCTTAACGGTTTCCTAAATTTTGGAAAAAAATTGGCAACCCTGGAATCGAGTGTTTGTCACACTCTATTCATCAATCGCTATTCGTCAAAGCGCTTTACGCCAAAAGCTATTCTCTAAACTCTCTTCTCTCTACGCTGTTCGTTTAAGGGATCATCCATAAATGACGTAGCATTTGGGGGGAGGGGGGAGGTTGACTTTGTGGGACGGTGTGTGACGAGAGGGGGGGGTAGGGGTTCAAGTAAAACTACATACGTGGCTTTAATTAAATATCGAAAAAAAAATCAAAATAGTTTTGAGTAATTTAAAAGAGGACACGAAGTGCTGGTCATCACTCCGGAGGACGATAGAGAGTAGGTGCAATTATTCCAGCCGAACAGATGGAGGAAAGCTGCCCAACGATTTCATTGGAATCCAGAATGGACATAATTTGGACCGACGCAACTGATTGAATACCTTCTAGTTATCCTGTTTGTTGAAAGGTAGCTTGATTTTTTGACTGATTGATATTCTTTTTCAAAATTCCATTTATAACATCCCTCCCTTTTTTTTTGTTATTTTTTGTATTATTCTTGCAAAATGCTGATAAAAGTAAAAATTAAAAATGGTGGGGGGGGGGGGGGTTATTAAAGCTACGTTATTATCTAGGGGGGGGGTCTATGACTTTGTGACGAAATGCTACAAGGGGGAGGGGTGGTATAAAAACTCAACAAAAAAAGCTACGCCAGTTATGGATATTCCCTAATAATAACAGTAGGTAAATGGAGCATGTGCGGCTAACAGTGAGTTGATTTTCGGCCAAAACTGAGCACAAGATTACTTATGACAAGCTACTCTCCTGAAATTGAAGTTTTTCAAGAGACTTACTCAAGTAACCAGAAAAAACAGAAGCTTTTAAACTGAATCACTAAAAGTTAAAATTTTGCTGAGTGAAAGGTTCCCGAAAAAGGGAAAATAATTTTCCACTTTTACTTCTCAAGGAACTCAAATATGTTGTGACAAATTTAGTGGTTCATTCGATGAAATGCGTTTTGTATATGTGCCAAGTTAACATCGATAATCGAAGTGCAAATCAACTTGAAAGTTCATCGTTCTATCAAAACACTGCACTGATGGGAAATCGAACGATCGAGATAAATTAATTTTTATGAAATGTGAATTTAAATGCAGCCCCATATCGCTGTCGATTCCAGCAGCAGTGACTAACTCAAATCATCCTTAGGTAAATATTAATTAGACTTCAATTTCTACCCATCCTCGAGATTGAGAAATCCGTGTCGAATCCAATCAAACCGTCGTTCATCGGCGCCAGAGAAAAAAAAAACCATTGCAATCACGAAGGCAACCGCAGAAGGTTGAATAAATCAGTGACTGAGTTTAAATATGCAGCTGAAAAAAAAAATCCGAAAGGAAAGAGATGACGGGACCTGTCGAGGGAGGGCTCTCAAAATGGATGCATTTCATTCACCAATCCAATATTCCCGGAATCGGAATCACTATTATCGGAAACTTAACCCTTCCTCACTCCGCAGCTTCCCCTCTGCATCAATGAATCGGAATCGGAATGCAGTTCCGGTTAAAAATGCATTCCTCCCACGTTCGACCGCCACACTCGTTGAACATTTTTCAATTCATGTAGATTTTTTTTTTCGATTTTCTACCCATTCGGAATCCCGTTGAAAAATCAAGTGAAGGGTTGGTGCAATTGAAATTAAATTATTCAGAATATCAATTTAAGGGCACCCGCTTCCCCTGGCTATCGCATTGTTGAACTTTTTTTATTTAAATTCTATCGATGACTGACTGTTTTTGGGGGTTTGCAAAATGGCTGCTTTTGACTGGATGCTTGCGTCCCGATTTGCAATGTAAATCATGTTCCCCGGATGATAGCGATGCCGGAATGCTATTTTGGTTGTTCGCTTTCGTTTGGCGCGGTTGACGGATTGAAGTTTGCTTTCCGGTTTCCGGGCTGTTTTGGCATTAATGGGTCAATGCAACGGAACGGTATGCACTCTCGCATGTATGCACCGACAACACTGTTATCGGATTGAATTTGGCACCGTCGAAGGAGGTCAGATGGATGGTTAAACGGTTACCTGCAAGAAAAAAGAGAAAGAAAATAATCATCAAATTGGTGATTGAATAGAATTTAGGAAAGAATAAACAAGGACAACAATTTTTTTTTAGTCATTTAGTCATTTTAGTGGCACTCGACGATTTTTAAACCCTAGGGAAAAAGTTAGATTAAACACAGATTCGTTGCTTACGAATGTTACCATACAAGTGAGAACCACAATTGGTATCAGCAGAGATGGTTAAACCTTAGAGCTTAATCTGACAGATTGTAAAATAAACTTAAGAATATTGTTCACTTACTGACGTGGATAAATCACAAGGAAAATGTGTGTGGATTGCACAGGTAGCCATTACGCCAATTCCATCGCCACAGGTTCAAAGTTTGACGATTTCAAAGTTTGTGTTTGAAAATGGGTTGCCAGCAACCTGTTTTACATAATGTTTATGTAAAACTGGGGCACAAATTCTTTCATTTTTAAACGAAGTAGTGACGAATAAATAACAAATTGAAGGAAGATGAATAAGACTAACCCTTTCTGAAACAAAATCAAGATCCGTGTAAGGCACATGAACATTTATAATTGGGCGTGGAACAGAAGACATAAGACTGGACACCGGAGATCGGAGACCGGAGACTGATGACCGAAAACCGGAGACCAGAAATCGGAAACCGGAAACCGAACACCGGAAACCAGAGACCGAAAACCGGAGACCGGACACCGGTCAGGGTTGGTTTTATTTATCTTCTTTCAAGTCACCGGTCTCCGGTCTCCGGTCTCCAGTCTCCGGTCTCCAGTCTCCGGTCTCCGGTCTCAGGTCTCAGGTCTTCGGTCTCCGGTCTCCGGTCTCCAGTCTTCGGTCTCCAGTCTCCGGTCTCCGGTCTCCGGTCTTCGGTCTTCGGTCTCCGGTCTCCGGTCTCCGGTCTCCGGTCTCCGGTCTCCGGTCTCCGGTCTCCGTTCTCCGGTCTCCGGTCTCAGGTCTCCGGTCTCCGGTCTTCGGTCTCCGGTCTCCGGTCTCCGGTCTCCGGTCTCCGGTCTCCGGTCTCCGGTCTCCGGTCTCCGGTCTCCGGTCTCCGGTCCCCGGTCTCTGGTCTCTGGTCTCTGGTCTCCGGTCTCCGGTCCCCGGTCTCTGGTCTCTGGTCTCTGGTCTCCGGTCTCCGGTCTCCAGTTTCTGGTCTCCAGTCTCAGGTCTCAGGTCTCCGGTCTCCGGTCTCCGGTCTCCGGTCTCCGGTCTCCGGTCTCCGGTCTCCGGTCTCCGGTCTCCGGTCTCCGGTCTCCGGTCTCCGGTCTCCGGTCTCCGGTCTCCGGTCTCCGGTCTCCGGTCTCCGGTCTCCAGTCTCCGGTCTCCGGTCTCCGGTCTCCGGTCTCCGGTCTCCGGTCTTCGGTCTCCGGTCTCCTGTCTCCGGTCTCCGGTCTCCTGTCTCCAGTCTCCGGTCTCCGGTTTCCGGTCTTCGGTTTCCGGTCTCCGGTCTCCGGTCTCCGGAAATCGTAAACGGAAACCTGAAATCGTAGACCGGAGACCGGAGACCGGAGACCAGAAACTGGAGACCGGAGACCGGAGACCAGAGACCAGAGACCGGGGACCGGAGACCAGAGACCAGAGACCAGAGACCAGAGACCAGAGACCGGGGACCGGAGACCGGAGACCGGAGACCGGAGACCGGAGACCGGAGACCGGAGACCGGAGACCGGAGACCGGAGACCGGAGACCGGAGACCGGAGACCGGAGACCGGAGACCGGAGACCGGAGACCGGAGACCGGAGACCGGAGACCGGAGACCGGAGACCGGAGACCGGAGACCGGAGACCGGAGACCGGAGACCGGAGACCGGAGACCGGAGACCGGAGACCGGAGACCGGAGACCGGAGACCGGAGACCGGAGACCTTAAACCGGAGTCCGAAGACTTGAGAATCTAGACTTCAGACTCTAGACTGAAACTTGAGATTTGAAACTTTATACTTAAGACTTGAGACTTGAGACCTGAGACTTGAGACTTGAGACTTGAGACTTGAGACTTGAGACTTGAGACTTGAGACTTGAGACTTGAGACTTGAGACTTGAGACTTGAGACTTGAGACTTGAGACTTGAGACTTCAGACTTGAGACTTGAGACTTGAGACTTGAGACTTGAGACTTGAGACTTGAGACTTGAGACTTGAGACTTGAGACTTGAGACTTGAGACTTGAGACTTGAGACTTGAGACTTGAGACTTGAGACTTGAGACTTGAGACTTGAGACTTGAGACTTGAGACTTGAGACTTGAGACTTGAGACTTGAGACTTCAGACTTGAGACTTGAGACTTGAGACTTGAGACTTGAGACTTGAGACTTGAGACTTGAGACTTGAGACTTGAGACTTGAGACTTGAGACTTGAGACTTCACGGAGAAAAAACGACTGTTGTTACAATTATTTCAGCTTATTGTACCAATCATCAAAGTGCAGTTGATTTTTTCGCATCTCACTATAAATTTAATAGACTAAACTACAAACTGCTGTTTGACTTTACGCAATCAACTATGAATATAGTAAATTGAACTTTAATGCCAAAATTGAAGCAATATGATAGATTCAACTACAATTGTATGATTGAATTTGGATATTCAACTATAGAATAATAGATTAAACTTTATATTTATTATAATCTAAATATTTATATAGTTGATTTTTCCAATCAGGTGCATTTGTACACAAATATGAGTCTCCCTGCACATGAGTGTAGCTGGTCCGCAGAAAAAGAAAAAAAAACTTCGGGTCGAAATCGACGAAACGGAAAGAAACCTGCATGAACATTGTTCGAGACCGAAAGACTCAGGCCGGTTCCCACGGAACGGAAAAGCGTATGCTGCTTCAACGACTGGTAATTAGTAAAGTACTAAAACCTCCAGGATGCTAGAAATTCACGGTAAGAATCTATTTAACGCGAATTTCGACGTTATTCCGAATTTCCCGTTTTTTTTTGCAGTCTTCTCCAGCGGTGGAAGGAAGTATGAAAAATGTCGTCAACAGCTCATTTTAATTGGCAAAAAAGTGGAATCGGGAAGAGCAGTTCCGGGACACTATTTCGTAAGTACAAGTCGACAGCCAGTCCTAAATTGATTATTATTTTATCCGATATTAATAACTGTTTCCCTCTTCTAGGTTAATCCCTGCCGGAAGTGATTGACTCCCGGCTGGAGGGCAGATGAAAATTATGATTTCCTGGAACATCTTAACAGGATTTCTCATGATTTGAGCGGCGATGGTAATTTTCAACAGCAGCAGCAGCAAACTCGGAACGCTCGGCGGAGGTGCCGGGAAAACGAACCTCAACATTATTATGTTGCATGTGTAAAAGTGTATCTATGTGAAAATATGTTTGATAAATAAAGTTGAATATATATTAAATTTTCATAAAATAAACAAAAAAATATAAATATCGAGGAAACACAACTCCGAACAGAAATTATCTTTAATCATAAATGTGGTAAAATCAATCATAGACATAAAGTGAAATTCATCATAGTTAAAGTTGAGACTTGAGACTTGAGACTTGAGACTTGAGACTTGAGACTTGCGACTTAAGACTTGAGACTTGAGACTTGAGACTTCTGACTTGAGACTTGAGACTTGAGACTAGAGAATTGAGACTTAAGACTTAAGACTTGAGACTTTAGACTTTAGACTTGAGATTTGAGAATTGATTTTGGAATTAAGGAAGGCTTGAAATTTTAGGTTTTAGACTTGAAACTTGCGACTTAAGACTTGAGACTTGAGACTTGAGGCTTGAGACATAAGACTCGAGATTTGAGTCTTGAGACTTGAAACTTAAAATCGGAGACTTGGGACTTGAGATTTGAGATTGAAGACTAAGTCTTAGACTGTCTTAGAAGACTAAAGACAGAAGGCTTGAGATTTGAGACACTTGAGAACTTGAGAAAATATTTCCTAATGACATAATCGAAAGTTGTTAAATTAAGATTTTCTTTCGAGCTGTTTGTCTTAAATGTGTGTTTAAAAAAAATTTCAAGCGCTTTCTAAGTTTTACTTATTTTATTCCATGATTCATGACCAGAGCGTTATTTCATTTCATTACTTTTAATATTGTTTCATCAGACTATTCAGATCATGTGCAACACTTGGAACTCTCGTTTGATCGGAATCGTACTTTCAAACATCAAAGAAATCAAACTCTAATTTAGAAAGTTTCCTAAATCTGAGAGGAGATTCAAATTTTGTCGCTCATAAAGATTGCTTTTCCACAAACAGGTTTATCAGTCAAGGAATTCAGAACACGCTGCTAGAAATGCACCGAAAGCTTCTTTGATGATCACAGTGGACGAATGTTGAAACTATTTTACGCTTTTCTTTTCTACAACCAAAGGACTTTACTTAAAACAGATCAATTGGTATTAGTAAGTTTTGATTCAAAATTTGTTTTAAGAACCGAGAAACGTATGTACTTCCATTGTCAAAATCGGACTTCGAAGTTCCCTTTAAAATTTGTAAGGCATCCGAAATAATCAATTGACAAATGAGAAACAGCTTCCATTTCCTGGCATGACTTGAAGAGAGAAAATCCGATCGAAAACGTATTGTCTTGCCAGAACACGTGCATATTCGACTTGCATCAATATGCTTTTCCTGCGTCGTCATCGTCGTCGTCCAAAGTTCTTTCTCCGTCTGTACTAAAATGCTTGGCTCTTTAGAAAAGAATAACTGAATGGGAGGTGGAAGAGAGATTTTACCCCCAAAAAGGAAGAGATAAATTTTCATCGAGTGGAACATTTATTTCACATGTTACAGTTCAGCACTCCGCCGCCCACTTTTAGCCCAGCAGGGTCACACACATCTTCGAATTGTTCGACTTTCCCAGGCGAAAGAAAGGAAACTGTCGATGGAATTCACAGGAAAAGAGGGATCAGCAGCAGCCAGTCTGGTTCATAAATTATCCGAAAAGCAGATGCAAATGAGCCTGTTTTTACCGTATCTCTTCTTCGGTGCAGAACATCTTCCAGCTATTCGAAATTCAAACACAAAGCAATGGAAAAGATGTTAGGGGTTTCGGGGGAAATCGTAATTGATATGAGGAAACTGGGTTGAATTTCAACAATGTTCGATTGGGATCTTTCCGCCGGAGACCCCTGTTTCCCTTGCCTCGGAACTATTCCGGAGCCACTAGGAAAGTTCCAGATTTCAGGTGTGACTCCTGTGGTATCATCCCCTGGCTCCGGTTCAAGGATTCTGCCTCGTTCATCCGTTCTTCCATGGGCATCAATGGGTGGAGTGGCTCCAGAGACAGGTCCTTTTATATGCAGCTTCCGAAATGGGATTCAAAGATGCAGTAGTAGTCACAGAAAACCAATAAAATAATATTACGGATGGATATGGTACTGCGAGATAAGTTTGAAAAAAAAAAACCGAAAGGATGCCGACAGAAGGCATTGAACGGTAAAGGATGGAGCACATAATTTTCAGTTGTTCCAATTTGGGAATAGTTCCTAGTTGTGTCCGATTCCTCCGGATCAAGATAGAGCGTTGAACGGTAAAGGAGAAAATTTATTTTTCGGCATTCGAAGCATCAGATTCGGAAGCATTGTGTAATTGACCGAGTTTGGTTAGCATATTGAAAGGGGTTTGCAAACATTCTCGATACTCGATGAGTTCCAGTATATTTGTTTAATCTTGGTGATTTTCAATCGAATGAGAATAACAAAATTTGATACTACTTCTGTCTGTTATCATCCGAATAAGATCGAATTCATGGACAAAATGTGACTACTTAGTAATGGAAGAATGGAAATAATCAAATATCGAAATGAAGTTTCTTCATTCGTTTCGTTGAGCAGTTCAATCAATGTCCTGGGGCTCGTTTCATTTAATCTTAAATTAAAGTTAAAGTTGATATGCAATTCTTGAAAAAAATTGAACAGACAGCTTCACAGATCTCAAACTAGAGATGTATCTCCCGAATATTGAACTTTCCAACTATTCGGTGTAACGAATATTCGACTGAGTATTCGGTAGAATATTCTATGATGACATGGCTCTGAAGCAAAATCCTCCAAAGAAGTTTCTCTCGTTCCCTCCACTAAAAGAAACACCACAAACGTAAAGGGTGATACGGTCGAAATTTGGTCAAGGGAAAACGCGTATAAATCGGTGAAACCGTTTATTTAAAAAATCAAATTAAATTTCTTTTTCAAGTTTAATTTGTAAAAAATTCAGGAAAAATATTCAGTTAGGCTTCCGCTTTTCCAAATCCGAATTGCCGGGCCTAACGCTTAACCCCTGCCATCAGATTTTGTACAGCCCCCTTGTCCACCTTCTTCGCCGCAGAAAGCCAGTTTACCTTGAACTGCTGCTCGACTTTTGCAGCTTTTTTTTATCTTCTTTAGGTTCCGCTTGACAGTTGCACAGTATTTCTCAATTGGGCGAAGCTCTGGCGTGTTGGGAGGGTTCTTGTCCTTGGGAACCACCTGCACGTTGTTGGCCGCGTACCACTCCATGGCCTTTTTACCGTAATGGCAAGATGCCAAATCCGGCCAAAACAGTACGGAACAACCGTGTTTCTTCAGGAAAGGCAGCAGACGTTTATTGAAACACTCTTTCACATAAATTTCTTGGTTGACAGTCCTGGAAGCTACGAAAATGCTGCTTTCAAACCAGATATTTCTTTGCGAACTTTGACAGTTTCATGTGCTTGAAAATATCTGCTACCTTTTTCCTTCCTTTTGCCGTATAAAACTCCTGTCCCGGAAGCTGCTTGTAGTCGGCTTTGACGTAGGATTCGTCGTCCATTACCACGCAGTCAAACTTCGTTAGCATCGTCGTGTACAGCCTCCGGGATCGCGCTTTGGCCGTCGTATTTTGTTTATCATCGCTATTTGGAGTCACTACCTTCTTGTAAGTCGATAGTCCGGCTCGTTTTTTTGGCTCGATGCACGGTTGTAGACGATACACCCAGCTTATTTGCGGCATTTCGGAGAGAGAGGTAATGGTTTCTCTTGAAACTACCGACAACTCTCTTTATCGACTCAGCGGCTTCCGGTCCCCGATCCAGACTTCCTGGCTGTCGACAAACGTTTCCCAAACACTTTAATTGTATTTGTATCGGTTGATTTGGCAACTTTTAGCGATTTTGCCAACTTTGCGTGCAAGTTACTTGGATGCGCGATCAAAATTTCATACGCTGCTCTTCTTCCTTGGACGGCATTTTGACAACTGAAGAGTGAATTCCTAAATCAAAATAGAAGCTACACACACACACCTTTAAAATGAGGGGTGTTCAGGTTTTTCAAACGCAAAATTGAAAGAAATACGTCAAGTTGATATTGACCAAATTTTGACCGTATCACCCTTTAGTTTTATGTAATTCAAATTTATACACTAAAGTATTCTGTTAATACTCACGATTTCGGGAGGATTCCGATCGAAATTTCTTGTGAACAGCAGAGGAAATCTGCTGTTCTACCGACGAAACCAAAACATTGTTTGTTTTGGTTGCCACTATTTCCATGCAATTCGCAATTGCGAACAATGGAATCGATGATTGATGATGACAGCTGATGATGGTAAACACGATACAAATGTTTACATCATCACACTGTGAAGCCAAAGAACTCAATTTAGGTTCGTGGTAACACAACAGTGTTGCCAGATATTCTGGTTAAGAATATCGAAGTACTCATTGAGAAATGAGTACTTTCCCGGCTAGGAAATATAAGAAGTGGAAAGTGACAATTAGCTATCGCTTATTATTATAGTTGAATTCTACTGACCTCACAGACGAAACATGAATAAAGATAACTCTATTCCACCACTGAAACCTGCGTTTTCAACATATACAATCGCTGATAGAAATGCATTTCCCAAACTATTTTAACTTTTTTTTATGTTTCTCCCTCCACCCATTTTTGTCCAATTCACCATAGACGTAGGGAAAAAAGAAACTTTTTTGGGAAAACTTCTGAATGAACATGATGATAGATTGAACTGTAATCAATTAAGAAAGGTTAGAAAAACTCTAAAAGAATGTGAAAAAATCAGGTGAAAATTTTCGACACAACTCAAACAACGCACAAGTTTCGTAGAACTCCAGCATGGAACTAAAAAGTTCATTAGAAGTTTCGCATGGAACTAAAATGTTAATTGGAAGTTTTGGGGGTTAAACCCCCAAATTTCCATGGTTTTCGAAATTTCAATTCAAGATTTTGTCAAAACTGATGTTTTGATTCCATGATTTTCGAAACTCATATGCATTCAAATGTTTAAATAATAATTTCTGAATATGAAAAATGATAATTAAAAACCATCCTGAGTTTTTGTGTCATATTTAGATTCGGAGTTTTTTAATTTAATTCTTAGGTGGAATTCAAACATAACAAAGCTTCACAATGATGGTTAAGAATTGAATATTCGAAATTAGATTTATCATTTGAAATTGGTATTTTGTTCCCCATGTTGGGTTATAAATTGATAATATTTTTTAATTAAATTTACTTAAAACTTAAGTTCGGATTTACAAAAATTCATAATTCCACATTTCCTACTCTTCATTTTTAACTAACTACTACTACTTCTGCTACTACTACTTTAATTCGTTTCCGAACTCTCTTAAAAACCATCTTCTTTTGAATCTCTTATTTCCTTTTTAAAAATGTACAAATCGGGTTCTTTTACCCTCAAATTAAAAGAAATTGCTTTTGCCGCCAACCACAATGAAGCCTTCGATTTTTTCACTTCCCTGATAAAAGAAATAATTAATTCAAATTGAAACTGAAAGTATCAGATTCTAAATTACAGATTCATGAAAAAAAATTCACCTCTTGGCTCATATAAAAAATTCTGATCTGGAATTTGGAATCAAATTCTGATCTGGAATCTTAATTTCAGAAATCGTTTTGAAACTTTGAAAACAGGGTTAAAATATTAATATTGAAATCAGGTTCAGACAGATTCAGATTTTATATTTTGAAGTCAGATTCTGATTTAGCTCGTAAATGAGTTTTTCTTTCAAGATAAGAATACCAAGATGAAAGTTTCGATGAGAAACTTAAATCGCAAGAGATTGCAGACTAATAATATTTTCTGGTTAAAATATTTTCTGTTAAAAACATGTTTTTTTTTTACTTTAAAGATCTGGATTTCATTGAAAAAAGCTTGGATTTTTTTCAATAATTGTGTTGTATTCTTTTTTTATTTATACCTCCACAACGAAATTTTTTCAGCAAGTTTTATAAACATAATTATGCAAGGTTTTCTGAATGCCTATAATACGATTTAAAATCTGTCGATAAGTTTTGATAAAAGAAATGTTTTTCAATGTTTTCCTTGATTTTTGGGTAATTTCTAAGTTTTGACAAAATTTGCCTAGATATTGCCTGGATTTTTGGTCGTCAATTTTGAAATCAAATGCCCGGATTTTGCAAGGCTTTAAGATAAAATAACCCGGATTTGTTCGACCTGGAAACGCGCTGAAAAAGTTCTGGCAATCTAAGTTTAAGGTTAATAATATTGAAGCTTTTACAAGAGTCAATTTTCAAACTAAAATCCAAACTTTGGATCAAGTTTACAATAATCAGATTTTAACTGCTAATTTATATCTTTTTTTCGTAACTTTTAAAATTGCAAATTATTAACATCGATGGTTTAAATTTGATCAAGAGTTTGGTAGATTCAGTGTATTTGGTTTGAGCATAGAAGTTATTTTATTAAAATTGTAGACTTTCAAAAACTAAGTTTAGGCTCAAATCAAATTAACTAAATCTACCAGACTCTGTCTGAAGCATATTAAAAGGTTTTAACCATTGGTGAAAGGAAGTTGTAAAGTTTATAAAAAAAAGTCAGCCAAGCATTTATTTGATCACAAGACAAAGTTTCAAAAGCAACTTACATATATTTACGAAAAACTATTAATGTGAAAGAACTAAAAATGGATTCTCAAATAGTACAAAAATTACACACAGTAGTATTATGAAAAAATATCAGCCACCAAAACACCCCCCATGAGGCGGCTCTTCCTTAAGCCCTGATGCACGATATTTGAATAAAATTTTAGAATTTTTTAAGTCACTTAAAACGCACAAGAATGTTCATTGATACTTCTATGGACTTTTCAGGTTCGTTAAGAAGTCTAAATTGAGCACTTACGAAAAATAGTTGTTTTTTCTCTCGAGTACTTTTTATTCAGCCAAACGTGAACTTTGAATGAACACGATTAAGTAGCTATGCGACTTTTGGTTACTTGGGTTTTCATCGAATATTGCATTTTTTTTAATGTATTTTGACAAATTTTAACTTAATTGAACTGAAAATGCGATGAACCCGTGCACCCATAGTGAAGAACCAAGTATATTACACAAATTTTCTTTCCAATCTATAAATGTCGTTATTTTTCACCTTTAGCATGCAAAAAAGTTGATTTTGGATGAATGGCAGTGAAACCGTGCACCCATGGTAAATTGCTCAACTTATAGAAAAACAGAAGCAGCAATTAAAGAGCAGTCGAATTTCAGGAATTGTGTTTGTCAAGTTATATCGTTGGACGGATTACTTGAAAATAGAATAAAAACTATACCAAACTCTAAACCAAGATTCAACATGAGTTTTAAATCAACAATTTTTATTTATGGTTCCGTTTTATTCATTTCAGAAAAAAAAAGTTTCAATCATATCTTGAAATTTATTATTTATTTATATTGTTATAATTCAGGTATTTCCAATCGTGTATTTATCTAAAAAGATGGTAATTGAATTAACATCGAAGTAAAAAGGAAAACGGTTGCCATTGATCGAGTGAATTTTAGAAATTATGTTTAACAAGTTATGTCGTGCGACGGAAAACTTCGAAAACAAAAATAATTGAATCAACATTGATAAGTTCCTATGTTCATTTGTATCTCTAAAAAGTTTTTTAATTGGTTTATATTGCATTCCAAAAACCTATAATTTGTATCTGATTTGACAGCAAATCAGATTTTGGACTGAACAAAAACTCCTGGTCAACAGGATTGACCACACAGTATTCAAACAAAACTTTCCTTCTGAATTTTTAAACAAATTTTCAAGTATATTTTTTAGATACTGTTTACTTCGCTTGTATATAAAGCGACATTTAAACTAATTTGAATATTCTCGTTTCTCAACATCTTTCTCAAAAATATATTGTATTCTAAAGCAAGTTGAGAACTATTTCAGACTGTATTATTATATAGTGTCTATTATATTATATTTACTACAGCGAATTAGCAGCCATTCCGTGCACGCATCTTGAAATTTCATTTAAATTATTCAGTTTCATAACTTATGTCTTCAAATATGAATGAATGAATACAAAATTCATAACTATTTTACTCATACTAATTTTGTGTAAAAGGTATCTATAACGTATTACTCACAAAACTTATCAAATCTAACATAACTTTTACAAAATTCGAAGAAATTTCGCCAAATCTTGATAGAAGGCTTAGTTATAGTTGAGCAACAAAACAGACCAATAAAATTGGGAGTCAAGTTCTTGAAGCGCCACACAGCGGCCAATCCGAAAACTTTTCCCACGAATCTTCAGGACTTTGCTTCGAAAATCAATAATTTTATAACGAATGGCACACTTCTGCCCACCGGAATTCAACTAGGGATCATTGTTTTAAATGAAGATTGCGAATAACACTAAAAGAATTCGAAAAACTTATATCTAGTTTGGGTTGTGAATTTTATCATTCATTTTGACTGGTCACGGTTTAGGAGTCCATGGCGAAATTTATTTCGCTTATTAAAAGAACTAGAGAAATAAAAAATCAACAGATTTGTAAAGATTAAAACTTCATCAAAAGTCGTATTTTTTTGAGGATTTTTAAAACGAATTATTTGAAAAATATTCAACAAACGGTCTTTCTAGTGTTAAATTTCTCAACTATTCGGTGAAATGAAAACTCGGTTGAGTACTCGGTAGAATATTCTATACAGTTTTAAAGAGAAAAAAAAAACAAAAAAAAAATATTTCAATATCCTTAAAGTCCTCACATTCAAATGTCCCTTATGTATTTTCGTTGATCATTTTCAACTTGTGTAATGCATAAGGTTTTCGTCAAGGTAGTGTTGTTTCGATAACTATTCATTGACTTCAATAATTTGAGGCTCGTGGCAGGCATTTATTGATGTTGATATAGTTTTTTGAGGTTTTCATTTAACTATGCACGCTGCCCGATTCACCCAGCCGGATAAAACCGTTCACGCGTGAAATTCATTTCCAATTTCGTAAAGCTTCGCTTGATGACCTCACGGATGCAATTAATCAAGTGATTGGAACTTTTCTTGTAATGCTTCTGTCAAGAAATTCAAATCGTATCAATGTAGCCACTAGCATCGGAAAGGAGGCGACTAAGCTTCGGTAGATTTATTGCATCATAAAATCAATTTAAACCGGTTTGGTAACCGAAGGTCTAGCCGATTGAATGTTTTGACAAACGCCCTCCTTGGAATCTTCCCAAAATGGGAAAGCTCATTCCGCTCGAAATCATAGCTAATTTGGGGAGCAGCCGGAGCGGAAACCGTGCGAGTGCCATATTGTTTGACAACTCAATTTATGAGAACACTACCCCACATTTCTCCCTTTGCTAAGCTCCCCACATGCACATCGGTTCCGATGGCCTTCCGCACAAAAGGTCGACGAAAGTTGCCAATTATTTACAGCAAATTTATGGCGAAATTAGCTCACGTAAATCAAAGCGAAATGGCGAAGAGCCGACGTAATTACGCCACATCCGTCGCCCTCACACCGACCCTTACACAACCGCATCTTATGTATGATGGAAGTCTCTGATTGAAACTATGCGGCCGACGTAGGGCCGATGTGTGTAGAATTGCTGAGAAAGAGACCCTGACGGGATTCCCGTAAGAGGATTTGGGGAAATCCAATCAAAGCGCTTTCCCCGTAGAGTTGCGACTTCCTCGAACCCACCCATTCCATTGCTATCCTCCGTCGGGAGCAGCCATCCAGTCGAAGAAAAGCCACACAATTGAATTTCAATCACCGCAAAGTGCCACCTGAAGGAGCTGCCGAGACATGGCGACCGTCATACTCAGTCTCAAGAAGCATCATGACGCGGTTTCGTTGTTACTACTGTTATTGTCGAGCGGTATTTTCGGTTTAGACATTTCCCTCGTGTCGACGTCAGGAAATCGTTTGTTCCCTTCCATCTCGAAAGCGTTCGATGTGTAGGGAAACCCACAAAGGTGCGTAGGTGGCTTGCTTAGCTGCATACCTAATTGCTGCCGTCACGTTCAATCGAGGTACCTCATGTTTCCCGCGTTCGTTTCCGCCTTGGAATGTTAAATGAGGCGATGGCGACGGACGGCTTCCCGGAAACGAAGACGCGTTTTGTGGTGTCCTATTAAAATAATTGCTAATTAAACGATGCCCAATTTAGTGCTTTTTGCGAAGATTGGCCTTTCATCATTGGCATTAGGCCGTTGTTGAAGAAGCCTAATTGGCCCGGCAACAGGCAAGGCACTTTTCAAAAATGGTCTTTCTTAATTTTTGCCGGAAATGACAAAAATGACAATATTGACAAAAATGAAAAAATTGACAAAATTGACAGAAATAACAAAAATGACAAAATTGACAAAAATGACAGAAATTACAAAAATGACAAAAACGACGAAAATGACAAAAATGGCAAAAATGACAAAAATGAAAAAAATGACAAAAATGACAGAAATGACAAAAATGACAAAAATCACAAAAATGACAAAAATGACAAAAATGACAAAAATGACAAAAATGACAAAAATGACAAAAATGACAAAAATGACAAAAATGACAAAAATGACAAAAATGACAAAAATGACAAAAATGACAAAAATGACAAAAATGACAAAAATGACAAAAATGACAAAAATGACAAAAATGACAAAAATGACAAAAATGACAAAAATGACAAAAATGACAAAAATGACAAAAATGACAAAAATGACAAAAATGACAAAAATGACAAAAATGACAAAAATGACAAAAATGACAAAAATGACAAAAATGACAAAAATGACAAAAATGACAAAAATGACAAAAATGACAAAAATGACAAAAATGACAAAAATGACAAAAATGACAAAAATGACAAAAATGACAAAAATGACAAAAATGACAAAAATGACAAAAATGACAAAAATGACAAAAATGACAAAAATGACAAAAATGACAAAAATGACAAAAATGACAAAAATGACAAAAATGACAAAAATGACAAAAATGACAAAAATGACAAAAATGACAAAAATGACAAAAATGACAAAAATGACAAAAATGACAAAAATGACAAAAATGACAAAAATGACAAAAATGACAAAAATGACAAAAATGACAAAAATGACAAAAATGACAAAAATGACAAAAATGACAAAAATGACAAAAATGACAAAAATGACAAAAATGACAAAAATGACAAAAATGACAAAAATGACAAAAATGACAAAAATGACAAAAATGACAAAAATGACAAAAATGACAAAAATGACAAAAATGACAAAAATGACAAAAATGACAAAAATGACAAAAATGACAAAAATGACAAAAATGACAAAAATGACAAAAATGACAAAATGACAAAAATGACAAAAATGACAAAAATGACAAAAATGTCAAAAATGACAAAAATGACAAAAATGACAAAAAATGACAAAAATGACAAAAAATGACAAAAAAGACAAAAATGACATAAATGACAAAAATGACAAAAATGACAAAAATGACAAAAATGACAAAAATGACAAAAATGACAAAAATGACAAAAATGACAAAAATGACAAAAATGACAAAAGTGACAAAAATGGCAAAAATGACAAAAATGACAAAAAATGGAAAAAAAGGACAAAAATGAAAAAAATGACAAAAATATAAAAAAATTACAAATATTACAATAATTACAAAAATTCCAATGTTAAAAAATTTTTAAAATTCACAAAATCACGTAAATTACTGAATTTACAAAAATCACAAAAATGACTAAAAAGACAAAATTTACAAAATTGACAAGAAATTACAAAAATTACAAAAATAACAAAAATTTCAAAAATTACAAAAACTACAAAAATTACAAAAATTACAAAAATTACAAAAATTACAAAAATTACAAAAATTACAAAAATAACAAAAATTACAAAAATTACAAAAATGACAAAAATAACAAAAATTACAAAAATTACAAAAATTACAAAAATTACAAAAATTACAAAAATGACAAAAATTACAAAAATAACAAAAATTACAAAAATTACAAAAATTAGAAATATGTATTTCAAAAATTAAAAAAATTTAAAAATTTACAAAAATTACAAAATTTACAAAAATTACAATAATTACAAAAATTACAAAAATTACAAAATTTACAAAAATTACAAAAATTACAAAAATTACTTTGATTGCTAAAATTACAAAAATTACAAAAATTACAAAAATTACAAAAAGTACAAAAATTACAAAAATTACAAAAATTACAAAAATTTCAAAAATTACAAAAGTTACAAAAATTACAAAAATTACAAAAATTACAAAAATTACAAAAATTACAAAAATTACAAAAATTACAAAAATTACAAAAATTACAAAAATTACAAAAATTACAAAAATTACAAAAATTACAAAAATTACAAAAATTACAAAAATTACAAAAATTACAAAAATTACAAAAATTACAAAAATTACAATAATTACAAAAATTACAAAAATTAATAAAATTACAAAAGTTACAAATATTACAAAAATTACAAAAATGACAAAAATTACAAAAATTACAAAAATGACAAAAATTACAAAAATTACAAAAATTACAAAAATTACAAAAATTACAAAAATAACAAAAAGTACAAAAATTACAAAAATTACAAAAATTACAAAAATTTCAAAAATTACAAAAGTTACAAAAATTATAAAAATTACAAAAATTACAAAAATTACAAAAATTACAAAAATTACAAAAATTACAAAAATTACAAAAATTACAAAAATTACAAAAATTACAAAAATTACAAAAATAATAAAAATAACAAAAATTGCAAAAAATGACAAAAATGACAGAAATGACAAAATGAAAAAAAGACAAAAATTACAAAAATGACAAAAAATGACAAAAATGACAAAAATGACAAAAATGACAAATATGACAAAAACGACAAAAATGACAAAAATAACAAAAATAGCAAAAACGAAAAAAAAAAATACAAAAAATTACTAATTTGTTGGTTTTAATTCGAGTTGGGTTTTAGTGTTAAGAGTTATGAGTTATAAACCTCGATGAGTCAAACAAAACGTGAAACGTTCCCCGTTAAAGTAAAGTAGGAAGCATTGGAACTATAAAAGAACATGTTGTTCATTCGATATCGATAGAATTTCCAAAAGGACGATGGCGGGAACAGCTGGAGCACGACTTAAGCCAACCCGTGGGTCTCTTCCACTCTCAACTTTTACCAACTATTTTCTTTCATCTAGACGTCGGAAATCAGACATTCAAAGACAAAAAATCCTAATAAAAATCTTATCCACCCCTGCGGGTGCATCACGCAAACATCGACGAAGCGAAACTGCGAACTCGATCCGGAACGTGCAGAAGCCACAAAATTAGTTCCCCGAAACATCCGCCATAAACGGAGGTAAAGGGTGATACGGTCAAAATTAGGTCAATATCAACTTGACTTATTTCTTTCAATTTTTCTTTTAAAAGACCTGAACACCCCTCATTTTGAAGGTGTGTGTGTGTAGAATGTTGCTCCTATTTTGATTTTGGAATTCACTCTTCAGTTGTCAAAATGCCGTCCAAGTAAGAAGAGCAGCGTATCAAAATTTTGCTCGCGCATCGCGAAAATCCGAGCTACTCGCACGCAAAGCTGGCAAAATCACTAAAAGTTGCCAAATCAACCGTTACAAATGTAATTAAAGTGTTTGAGGATCGTTTGTCGATAGCCAGGAAGTCTGGATCGGGGGGAAATCGAAAACCGGAGAGAGTTGCCGATAGTTTCAAGCGAAACCCTAACCTCTCTCTCCGAGATGCCGCAAATAAGCTGGGTGTATCGTCTACAACCGTGCATCGAGCCAAAAAACGAGTCGGACTATCGACTTACAAGAAGGTAGTGGCTCCAAATCGCGATGATAAACAAAATGCGACGGCCAAAGCGTGAACCCGGAGGCTGTACACGACGATGCTGACGAAGTTTGACTGCGTGGTAATGGACGACGAAACCTACGTCAAAGCCAACGACAAGCAGCTTCCGGGACAGAAGTTTTTTTACACGGCAAAAATAATGGGAATGGTAGCAGATATTTTCAAGCACATGAAACTGTCAAAGTTCGCGAAGAAATATCTGGTTTGGCAAGCCATCTGTACCTGTGGCTTGAAAGCAGCATTTTCATAGCTTCCGGGACTGTCAACCAAGAAATTTACGTGAAAGAGTGTTTGAATAAACGTTTGCTGCCTTTCCTGAAGAAACACGGTTGTTTCGTACTGTTTTGGCCGGATTTGGCATCTTGCCATTACGGTAAACAGGCAATGGTGTGGTACGTCGCCAACAACGTTCAGGTTGTTCCCAAGGATAAGAATCCTCCCAACACGCCAGAGCTCCGCCCAATTGAGAAATACTGGGCTATTGTCAAGTGGAACCTAAAGAAGACCAAAAAAACTGCTAAGGGCGAGCAGCAGTTCAAGGCAAACTGGCTCTCTGCGGCGAAAAAGGTGAACAAGGTGGCTGTACAAAATCTGATGGTAGGGGTTAAGCGTAAGGCCTCTCAATTCGGATTTGGAAAAGCGGAAGCCTAACTGAATATTGTTCCTGAATTTTATAGGGGAGAGTGGGGTAACGTGGGCCATGGGGAAACGTGGGCCACTTTTAATATCTCAGATGTGTGTTGATATAAAAATCTCAATCCAACTGTTATTGTTGTTGCTTTGCGTAAGCATATTTTTCTGTATGTTGTTGACTTAAATACGTACGATATGCTTCTTTTATTCATCAAGTTTTAAAAAGTTTAAAAAAATTACTAACATAAATAAAAAAGCTCCCGGCAATTGCATCGCTGGGGAACCTAAAGTTCATAGCAAAAATATGCTCATACGCTTATAATCTTAGTTTTGTCATGATCTTTCACGTGGAAAAGGAATTTTTGTTGAAACATCAATAAGTCACACAAACGCAAACAAATCGCAAATCATAGCTTGTGGGGAATCGTGGGCCACACATCTTAAACCACCTATATTTTTATGTTTTATACACATTCAGTACATAAAATACGTTTTCCTTATCTGTAAAGTTTTCTTATGCTAAATGAAGAGCTTTTAAAAATATTTTGTCCATCCTATATAAGCAATTTTCCCGAGCCAGGTTTTTGAATTTATTCGATCATACACAACTCCCTTTTATATTTAATCATCTGAAATTGCTTTAAAACAACGAAATGAATTTTGAAATTACAGTTATGGGTCAACTGATAAAGTTTACATGTTATTTGGTCAGTTTGGAATTGGTGGCTCACGATTCCCCACCATTTTTTAAAATTTCAAAAAAATTGCCTGTTTTAAAACACTTAGAATTTGGGAAAAATAACACATTCAAAATTTAAAAAAAATGCTCAATGATACCTTAAAATGTATAAAACCATACCATTTTTTAATTTCATTTTATGTTTTTTAGCAAAGAAGTTATGAAACAAAGAAAAAAAGTGGCCCATGATTCCCCACTCTCCCATACTAATTAAACTTGAAAAAGAAATTTTATTTCATTTTTTAAATAAACGATTTCACCGATTTACACGCGTTTTCCCTTGACCAAATTTTGACCCTATCATCCTTTATGGCCAGCTCGGTAAATTTTCTGGGGAAGCGCATTTCATAAAGTGCCGGGCAGCTGGAAGAGACGGCAATAGGATAAAAAAAACTAAAAGTTTCTAGAAGAAAACGCCGGGCTTAGACTTGGACGACGACGATGCTACCGGACATAAGTGAGGACGCCATTTTGTGGAATCTGATCACTTTGAGTCCATCCTTCCTCTTGCTTTCACCATTCCAGTGTTGACCACAACTTGTCCAAACCCACCGTTGCTGATGGCTAGCTTGCACTGGCCATTGGACTGAGTCGGTTTGTGGTAATTTTTTTAATTTCTCAAACATGCGGGTGGTAAAAACTCCGTTTTTGTTCGAAAATCATCCATGATTTTTTGCAGAATTTTTTAAGTAACTTTTACATGAGTAAATTTCAACATTCATGTTTACTTGGAAAAATTTAATATTTTGTACTAAAAAATCAACATAATTTTGTTTCGTATTTGGAACCAAAATTGCTAATGGTTTATGTTCCAATTATTAAGAGGGAATTTTTCGCTGAACAACTTTGTCGAAGATCGTTACTTCGAATCTTATGAGCCAAAAAAGTTATAAGCTTTTGAAAAGGGATATGGCATTTGGCATTGAAAAAACGATCGCTTCAACTGACATCACTGCTTGGGAAATGCTGGGTGCAAAGTGGTCATGCATGTCAAGTGATGTCCTTTGAGTTGATCGTTTTCCAATTCCAAAAGACATACCCCTATTCAACAGCTTATAACTGTTTTGCCTTATAAGGTTCGAAGTAACGATCTTCGACAAAGTTGTTCAGAGCAAAATTTCTTTTGAATAATTTATAAATTGGTACAAAAATCATAAGCAGACTCGGTCCCACAGAAGAATCAAAATTATTTTGATTTTTCTGTACAAAATACTCCATTTTCTCATGTTCAAATTTACTCATGTTCAAATTTACTCATGTTTACGTTGATTAAAAGTTAAGCAATCATGGATGAACTTTGAACCAAAACGAAGCTTTTTAGACCCCAGGGTTTGAAAAATTTAAAAATGACCACAAATCGACTCAGTCTACTGGCAATGGAATGGAATCCAATGTTCGTGACATGTCATCGATGAGCTCCCGTGGCTGAGAAGTAAATGGTTTCATCCGATGGACAGGTGCGCCGGTTGGATTTATTGATTGCTGGTAGCTCGACCACAAGATTTCTATCCTGAAAACCAATATTTTTAATACAACTACATTTCTGGAAGATTATCTTATAGCCACAGGTCAAATTATACGCCAAAAATGGTATGCTAATGTCTTAAACGACGTTGATATATCTTGAGAAAAACAAGTATGGAACAGATGTCTTTCTATATGAATTGTCGAATAGAAAACGAATGTTTTTTTAAAGTTCGATAATTCACATAAACAATATTCGTTTCAAACTATTTTTCTCAAAAGAACTTTTGAACTTTTACAAACTGCTTTTTAATAAAAAAAAAACTTTAAATATACTTTGATTTCTATCGAAATAAGCACACAAACAAAAAAAAATTCTGCAACGAGCTTAATAAATTTTTGTACCAAGTAGAAGTAATCAACTGAAATGTTTACTTTTTTCATAAATTGGATTGAATTTGTTAAAATTAAAAAAAATCGAATTTTAACTGTCATATAACAGAGTTTTAGATGGCTATCACGCCTACAAACGCCTAGTACAAAAGCTATTAATTCAAGGTGAACTTTTTAACTAAACTTACATTAACTCTTTTCATATTCCTACACCTGAAGAAGAGGTTGCAAAATTTCAATGTCGATCGGAGCTACACTGTATCAAAAAATTGTCCGTACAGCACGTACCTTGAAATCCAAACAATCAAAAAGTGCTCTTTTTCAGTCAATAAAAATACTACAATCACATCATTCGCTGCAGAAACTAGTCCATTTTGCATATCAGTATTAAAAATGTTTATGATTTAAACCTTAAAAATAATTCAAATCATTTTGTATAGAAAGTCCCAAAAACGACGTCAAAAAATTGTCCGTACACTGAGGCCTTTGTCAAATGTTAGTCAAGAAAACAGTTATTTGTCAGTCCTTTAAACGCAGAAACGTGAGTTGAATCTTAGCAAAGTCAATTTCTAGTGGTCTGAGCGATAAATGCGGTAAAATAATCGGTATTTAGCATAAATCAGTAGATTTCAACAATTTGTGGATCAAATTAACAGGAAAATGTCTGCTCCTCACAAAAAAAAATACCCTTTGACATCCGAAAACTGATTCTTTGCCTGAAGAATGACGGTAGAAGCTTGTCCGAAATTGCAAGTATAGTAAAACGGCCACGATCGTCGGTTCAGCATGTCCTTCAGAACTTTAAGAAGACTAACTCCCTGGAGACTACTCCAGGAAGAGGCCGCAAACTGAAGCTCGTCAGAAACCTAAAATCAGTGCCCCGAAACTAGCTGACAGCCTGAAGAATTTTGAAAACATACAGGTCAATCCTCAAACGGTATGGAACATACTTCATGAGAAAAAATGCCGAGATCGTGTTGCTCGTAAGAAGCCGTAAGAAGCCCATAAAAAGCATACCTTAGCGAGTTCGGTATGATTTTTTAGCATTAAATCATAGTTTAGATTCTCCTCTATCGATGTGTCAGAAAATATTGTCTTATTCTTTTTTCTCCGCTTGGTGACACCTTATTGAAAATGTTTTAAAATTTAGATCGAAATGAAGAAAACCCTAAATTGTGAAATTATCACGGCACAGGAGCATTTTAAGGAGAAATTCATACTTGCCATGACCAATTACAGCATTTAGAACAAATTGGTAATATTTTGCAGGCTTAAAATGTATCAGATTCTTCAAAACAAGGGTGGCGCGTATTAGCCATATGGGGCGTTATATGAACTTTTCCCCTAACTGTTTTATTGATTAATATTTGACAAAACCCTCAGTGTACGGACAATTTTTGACGTCTTTTTGGGACTTTCAAAACAAAATGAATTGGATTATTTTTAAGGTTTAATTCATAAACATTTTTAATACTGATCTACAAAAAGGACTAGATTCTGCAGCGAATGATGTAATTGTAGTATTTTTATTGACTGAAAAAGTGCACTTTTTGATTGTTTGGATGTCAAGGTACGTGCTGTACGGACAATTTTTTGATACAGTGTAACTTTGTGCAAAAAATCTGCTGAAATGTGCACTGCGCCTAAAATGATATGATTGCTTTCCCGTCACTAGCATAAGGACTCGAGCTCTCGGGCAAAACTATGCAGGACCACCACATACAAATTGGGGGTTGAAATGCACTCTGATACTCTTTTATCCAATTTTGGAATAAATTTGCAAAATGCACTGTGACATAATTTTACCAATATTTGAAGGAAACCTATGCCACTGACTCAATTAAAAAGTAACTTGCTTTATGCGCAATCAAATTCCTTGATTGAAACAGTAAATATTATAACAGACGAGAACCGACGTTCACAAAGTCCTTATGTTTCTTCTCTTTCCCCAGATAAATCAACATCGAATATTCTTGTGAAAAGTAATGACATTTTAAATTAAAATTTCAAGACATTGATTTACAAAAAAATTTACAATCTTGAGAGATGAAAAAATTGATTTCAATCGGAGCAAAACCATTAAGATTTTTAACAGCTTACAATACAATCAAGGAAAGTATTTTGATTATTTTCAGTTTTGGCGACTGTTTGTCAAAACTCAGTATATCAAATGAACATTATTTTTTCACCACAGTGGTTTTGGTTGTAGTTTCTACTGGGTTGTTGCAAAATTTATGTTATTTACTTACACTGATGGACAAAAGTATTCAACTCACGCTAACTTATCTCATTTATTGGAGTTTACACAGAAACTCTAACTAGTTTGTGATAATTGCACATTTTAATATATCATTCTGAGAAATGTTTTCTATCTAAAGACATGAAAATTCCTATACTCAACTATTCTTCCATTAAAAGGAGAGAATATGTTAAAACTTCGAAAATTACAACAGAACACTGAAAGTATCGAATACTATACAGTGTATGTTCATTTTATATTTTGGAAATTAGCATTCACTAGAGGTAGATCATGGATAAAAATTCCATGAAACATTGCTAAGGATCTTGCGATCAAGGGTTTTTTGGGATGTGGCTAGGTTCTTATTTTGATTGGTATCATCATTTATGTTACAATACAGTTTTTTGCAAGGCCTCAATTCAAACTAGTTGAATTCAATTAGATGCACATAAAATTTTTCTGGTTTTGTATTGTTTATTATATTAAATCTTTTTTTAACCTTGATTGATAATGATTCATCATGTTTCAATCGTAAGTAGTTTAGTATTATTCCACCTTACTTTACCTTTTTTTCATCTTGGTTGACAAAGAAATTGAAATTCTTCCTGTGAATCATTTTACTCACTATTTATATTGGAGAGATTTAAGCGATGGTTTAGTCATTTACAGCATTTAAAAGTGAAAGCGAATGACGAATGTCAACTTTTACTCGTAAGGCTTTTTCATCTAATACCCATATAATAGGATTTTCATGGCATCGGTCATTTATTGCCAATTAGGGAAATTTATCAAGAAAAAATACTTTGAATATCGAATACTGACTCTGCTGATACCAAAAAACTTATTCTGAAAAGCCAAGTCCACGTGGAGAATATTGCAACAAAAACCACGTCGAAAAAGACCTCAGTGTAATTGTTTGTTGTGCAAATTAACCCTCAAACTGCTAGTTTTTTTTAAACATGTAATATAAATAAGGGTTTTCTCCTTAGAGTGTTTAAACTGATTAGTTGCTTTTCTGCCGCAACATTTGATGGTGTCGCTTTTTGATTTTGTCCGTCGTTTTCCGTTAGAGTTCCGAATCTTGTAATGGATTTTTTTTTATATAGTGCTATCATTAGTGCTATTTTTTATTCCTTCTATAAAACTTAAAAGTATTATGATTAATTCGACTACTGATTAAGGATTATGGCTTAATGCTTATGGTTACTTAGGTAAGCCAACAAGCACAAAGAAGATTAGTATGTTTTTTTTATGGCATTTTTAATGCAGCTCATTTTATTACGGTTTTATTAAAGTAATTAAAAATGTCTATATTTTTATTGGTCATTTGTTTTCCAATAGTTTTTAAAACGCAAATAAATCTTCTACTAAACATACTTTTTTTTAACGTTTCGAAAGAGTCATGAATGCTCTGTTAAAACTACAACAAAACACAAACTTAGAAGATTGCTCCAAGCTTTCTTTTGCATGTTTTATAATAGCACTCAGTGATTGATTATTAAACCGCCATAAATCTTAGTGACAGTTCACAATCAGAGTTCAAAACAGGATAGATTCCACATATTTGAATTGGAATTCTCATTACACATTTTTGATAAGTTATGTATGTTGGTTTTGAGTTGAAATTTTAAAAAAATATATAAAAATCTTTGAAAAAAAACCGCCAACTTAAGAAGTGTATTCGAAATAAAAAATGCAAAACTTTGTTTTGTCAATAACTTTTACATGCCTGAGTGTGAATTGATGAAATTTTTAGCGAAGTTTACTGATAATGTAATGTTTACATGAGCAAATTTACGTGTTATTATGTCAAGTGGATTTTGAGATAGCGTCTAATGAAGAAATTATTTGACTTTAATTTTTAGGCAACACGTGCGCCATCTATAATGTATAATATGAACCAACCTTTTTCTAAATCAAAGCTATTTTTCTGTTTCCTGGAGCTTGATCTTCGAAATAAATTACAATTTTGAGTAAGTTATAACAAATTTCGTCGTTTGCCTCCTTCGGCAAAAAAACAACATTTTTGACTTTTTATCATTCCACCACCGGTTTCCACGATTCCAGATCCAATTTACACAGAGTTTAAACTTCGTGATACCCATTGAAGTTCTTTTAAGAAAAAACGGTCGCATTTTGAGGCGGTCTTTTTTTTGTATTTTTAGCCATTCAACGTGTCAATTGTTATGAATACTGAGTAATTTGCAGTTTTCACAGCTCCATGTCCTCCTCAATTACTATATATTATTTTTTTTTTCAATTTTGTCTCCTTTTTTATCTCCGCAAAATACAGGCGAGACTACAGGAAATGTTTCTGAGCGTTCCACACAGGGGAAAACG
The DNA here is from genome assembly GCF_029784155.1 of Uranotaenia lowii. Taxonomy (NCBI): domain Eukaryota; kingdom Metazoa; phylum Arthropoda; class Insecta; order Diptera; family Culicidae; genus Uranotaenia; species Uranotaenia lowii. The sequence goes on along the minus strand of NC_073691.1, from coordinate 157,129,304 downwards.
ATGTAAAAAGGTGATCAAAATTGTTTACGCCAAAACGAAGCGTTTTAGACCCGTAGTGTCTTCTGGACATTTAACCTACATTTGAAGCACTTTCAAATGAGCTATTGAAAAAAATGATTCAATCACCTAGCAGTGAGATAGAAAAATTATTTTTTGTAAATTTCATTTTAGAGCAATTATGTATTTGGCATGTTTTTAGATTGTGAAAAATGTAACAATTTTGTTGAAGACGTCAACTTCGTAGAAGCTATTCCAAAAAAAATTAGAGGGTTCAAAATAAAAAAAAAAATTTATTCAAAATTTTCAGTTTTAAACTATATCTTTTCAGGCCGAGCTTATTCGAGCAAAGTATGTTTATAAGAGTTTTGAGTCACTCAAAATTTAACAGTTTTGTCGAACACACTTTATAAAAATTTTCAGACTGAAACAAGTTAGATTGGAAAAACTAAAGAAAAAAAGCTGTTTTCAAATACCTGTATCTTTCTAGTTAGGATGAGTTCGGTTCAGTTTTTGGTTGCATCAAAATATAGCAGGTTTCACCGTTATAAAAACATAAAGTTTTCAACGTTAAATTGTTTATTTTGTTGCTTTATAAATGGTTAAAGTTATCAATTTCCAGGGATTTTAGAGGACAAATTTCAAGTTGATTGAAACTGACATTTAGCAACCGTTTTTATTTTGTTGAAACTTCAGCCATATTATTCTCTCGCTCACGTTTGACTTTTTTAAGCCTCCATTGACGAACCTTACAACCTTTATTTTCGCTTAAAATACAATATATTAGACGAGTTTGTTTTTAGGTTAGCTAATTTTAAATACAAAAAAAATTGTCCTATCGATTCCTTAAAAATAGCTAACTTAAATCATTTATAAGGCTACAATAAAAACAACTTAACGTTGTTAACTCCATGTTTTTATAACGGTGAAACCTGCTTAATTCTGATGCAACCAAAAAATGAACCGAACTCATCCGAACTAGAAAGATACTGGTATTTGAAAACAGCTTTTTTTTCTTAGTTTTTCAAATCTAACTCGTTTCAGTCTTAATATTTTTGTAAAGCGTGTTCGACAAAACTGTTCGATTTTGGGTGAATCAAAATTCTTTCAAACATACTCTGCTTGAATAAGCTCGGCCTGAAAAGATATAGTTAAAAAAAAATGAAAATTTTGAATAAAAAATATTTTTTTTATTTTGAACCCTTCTAACTTTTTTGGGTTAGCTTCTACGAAGTTGACGTCTTCAATAAACTTGCCAAATACATTATTGCTCTTAATTGAAAATAACAAAAAATTATTTTTTATCTCACTGCTAGGTGATTGGATCTTTTTTTTTTTTTCAAAAGCTCATTTGAAATTGCTTTAAATGTAGGTAAAATGTCCCGAAGACATTATGGGTCTAAAACTCTCCGTTTTGGCGTAAACAATTTTGATCACCTTTTCACATCGTTCTCCCCTGTGTGCGTTCGCCATCCATTTCGAAATTCTTCAAAATATCTTCCCACAAGCAGTCCAAATATTTTGCGCACGATTTGTCCACCGTATTTTGTTAATTTTAATTGTGTGCAGCTTTTCTACCTTGTAGAAATGAAGTCAGGCCTATTTTTAAGTCAACTAGACGAACCAGTCCAAAAAATTTAACTTTTTTGTTACTCCCTCTATTCATATTTTCGGATTGATCTTGAAAACCTTTCTCATTCCTCTGACATCATTGAGTCAATCATCTTCACTTTTATTAAAACGTTAGCTCCCTATTAGATCCTCTAGGATTTCTCAAACGATCAACCATTTAAATATTGGTCGAATAAAGCTATGATCATTTAGTATCCGGACACTTCATTTTGGTGATAGCTACATTACTGGAGATTGGATATGCAAAACTTTGACAGCGTTGTGTTGGTGTTGTAAATATAAAATAACTAATAGTGAGCAGTTCAATAGATCGCAATCTGTGCAACCGATTTTTACGCAATGTGACAGATGTGTTCTGATGGACTGGATGTTAAAACTGGATTAAAGAGATCAAATTCTTCGAGATGCCTACTCATGAATAGTTTTCAACCAGATTCCAATTGCTTTTTGCAGGTGATTTTGTGTAAAATATCATGATTTTGCGCAGGTTTTGCTTGTGTAGTAAAAATGATAGATGATAACGAGATTTTATCAATAAGTAAGAGTATTTCTTGAAATCATTGATAAATATATTTTTCAAATATTTTAACATTAAATTTCATATCCTAACACCTTTATTCCCTCCAAAGAAAGTTTTTTGATCAAAAGAATAGTTTTTAAAATATACACGTTTGTAACTGTCCGGATTCTAAACGATCATAGCCTTAATTGATTTTTAGCTATTTTTGGGTCTCCCGCTGGATTTTTTCTGACATTTCTCGATTCTGCCCAAAAATTTTTTTCATTGAACATCAGTATTGGACGCTATTTTAAAAACCCGATTTAATACACTTAACAGTGGATTGGAGGCTTTCTTACAGAGTGTAAATTTTCTTTGGAAACATATGGGGATTTTTTTTTATTATCTGACGGGTTTGCGCCGGGGGTCTTTAGATATTCCCCAAAATTGAAAATTTGGTTCATTTTTGCGACTTAGAAACACATGTATTTTTTCAGATTTCTAACATTTTTATTTATCGAGTAAGCTTCGGATAGATTTTTTTGTAATTAAAAAATAACCATTTTTCAAAGCTACATAACTCTGTTGTTTCTTAACGGAAATTATAAAATAGCACATCAAAATGCATTGAAATTTTATCAACTTTCCAAATAAAATAGTTGAAAAAAAATTGAATAATGACCTTCAACATGAAAAGTTGTAAATAAACTTTAAATGGCATCTAAAAGTACCGTCTGCACCACCAAATATTTTGCAAAAAATACCATTGTATAGCTCAATTCATAATGCAACTTTCATCTGAAGACACCAAAGTGGGCCATTAACACCTTGAAGAGTTATGAAAGAAATATTGACAATAAATCTCTTTTTTTGCATCGAAAACAAACAATGGTCGAACAACTGCACTTACATATGGAGATAGCAAACACTTCTAACAACATGGAAACAAAAGAACTCATCAAAGCAGGTAAAAAACACTATTTTTTCGTCCTTTTCAGACTGCTCCTAATCGCATAACAGTCCCATATGAATTTTTGTCATTTTAGGTCAACATAGGGCTTCAAAATAAAACATTAAAAAAAAAGGTTTTGTTCTAGAAATTTCGAAAAAAAAATCAATTCGCTATATTTCTATATGTGAATAACAGTCCCATATGTGAAATACCACGGATTTGGTTACTCTTCAATGCTTCTTTCGGCGAAATAGTCTTTGGTTTATTGCTTTGAATCATTTAAACATTTTTTTAACTCACTTGATGTCGAATGATGCACACTAGTTTTCGAAGGCTGGTCTGCCTTTCTTAGGAATGTCTTCCTGAGCGAAAAACTATCGGATGCAATCAAAAATCGTAAAAAGATTCAACTTACAATGTGCAAATCACGATATTTTTCCAAAAGTACCTATGTTTCTTTTTCTGACAATTGCATTTAGAAGTTAAAAAATGATCAAATTCAAGTCTTAGATAGTAGCTTGGCGAGAAAAATATATTCTGTATGGGTCTGTTTTGCTAGTAGATTTGAAAAAGGTTTCAAATATTGTCGATTAACAGTCCCATAATGAATAAAAATGGTGCTCTAGACCTTACCAATAACCAAATTTCGAAAATTTCAGGTCTAACGATTAATTATAACAACCTAGAAACGATTTTCTTTTATGCTAAAAGTGGTGGTCACAATTCAAAAATATATTCCTAAACTGTGACCCAAAGATGAATCTTGACTCAAACATTCAGTCAGCGAAACTGACTGAAATGCCAAACACCGAATTTGGTTGGATATCCAAATACGGCAAACGCATCATTTCTCATCATAACTGACAACCCGTGCAGTATATGAGAAGGCAATGCAAATCTTGCCGTGCCTAAAATATCCAAATTTGAGTCCAACTACCGTAAGATGAAAAGATGGGAATAGAAATAGACCAGGAAAAATGATTATGATCACATGGGAGAACTATTCCCTTCATTCCGATAGACATCGACACTCAACCAGTATAATATTCATACGCCAGGTTGGTCTCCTGTAGTAGAATGTTAATACATGGGCCCCGGAGAGGCGCAAGATGTGGGTTCAAGTCTCACCGGGAGACAAGGCGAATTTTTTTCGCATGTTTTTCAACATCAATTTTCCCTTATCTAGTCCCTGAAATTTCATCTAAGTTGGATTCATTTCTCTACAAAAAAAAATATATTCCAAAACAGAAAAAGCTGATTTTCTCGCTTGCTTGTTTTTATATATGGGACTGTTATGAAAGTAGAGGCGGTAGATTGTTGCAGCTTAACTGACTTCATGTTATATCCAAAAATCTAATAACGTATTCGTTTAGTTATACCCAGTTTTGCACCAGGTCACAACGAGTTATGCACATTTTACTGTCATTTTTAGAAGTTTATGCGCTAAGTTTTGCATCCGAAATTCCCCAGATTTGATTAAAATGGACGGCGGAACACTGAAGATTCGTGTGTAAACGATCGAGGTAGCAAAACACTGACAACGAATTATGTTTGTTCTAGTATGGTAAACCTTAAAACTGGACGAATGTAGAAAACGAATACGGTGTAAGTATCATATTTTCATCATTTTACAGCCTGAGCTGGCCATACTCAGCTCTTCGATTATTTCTACAACATTTGTGCCACTTTCTCATACTTTATTGATCAATGGGAAAGAATTTTGGTGTCCAGTGCTTAGCTCCCGATATAAAAACTATGTAAAGCCCGTCTATATTTCATTTTTTAATCACATTTTTGTGATTCCAAACACAGGGACTGAACCTTCTACTATTGGCATTGATTATGTTTCACAATGATCTTTGATCGAAAAGTTAATAAGTTATATAGTATATGACCAGGTTGTAAAAGCGACATTCCCATTATTAGTTATATCACATTAAAAATACGATACTAAGAATTTTGGTTAAAATTTAAAGTCATTTTTTCTGCAAACACTCTACAAAGCACGAAAAAGTAGTGTTTTTACCTGCTTTGGTAAGTTCTTTTGTTTCCATGTTGTTAGAAGTGCTTGCTATTTATCTCCATATGTGAGTGCAGCTGTTCGACCGTTGTTTGTTTTCGATGCAAAAAAAAAGAGATTTAATGTCATTATTTCTTTCATAACTCTTCAAGGTGTTAATGGCCCACTTTGGAGTCTTCAGATGAAAGTTGCATCATGAATCGAGCTATACAATGGTATTTTTTGCAAAATATTCGGTGGTGCAGACGGTACGTTTAGACGCCATTTAAAGTTTATTTACAACTTTTCATGTTGAAGGTCATTATTCAATTTTTTTCAACTATTTTATTTGGAAAGCTGATAAAATTTCAATGCATTTTGATGTGCTATTTTATAATTTCCGTTGAGAAACAACAGAGTTATGTAGCTTTGAAAAATGGTTATTTTTTAATTACAAAAAAATCTACCCGAAGCTAACTCAAAAAATAAAAATGTTAGAAATCTGAAAAAATACATGTGTTTTTAAGTCGCAAAAATAAACCAAATTTCAATTTTGGGGAAAATCTGAAGACCCCCGGCGCAAATTGTCAGATAATAAAAAAAAATCCCCATATGACACAATAATGGATTCCTTATTTCTGAATTATATATGGTTAATCTATAAAACAGATTATTATCAAAGAAAATCGAAAGCAAAAAGTACTTAGCTCAATATAAAAAAAAAGATGGCCAGTACGTTTTTTGGAGGATAAGCGAACTGATATTCAACGCGTTCATTTACTATCAAAAAATTTCAAACTGTTTAAGTTTGAGAACCACATTTCTCGACGCTCACTAGTGGTCAAGGGGTTAGCCTCCTAAACTCTCATGATAGATAGTGTGGGATCAGTATTCGGCTGTTTGATGAACTTTTTGCCAAATTTCCGATCACCTCCGTAATTAATTTAGCGATTGCTGGCTACTGCTGCTGAACAAATGGCTACCTTTTTTGGAGGCGACATAAGCAAGATATGTTTAAAAAATTTGGTTTTTTTTTTGTTTTTAAGATATGACCTACAGGAAAACAATATAATTTTTTGATACTAAATTCATCAAAAAAACCTAGAATAGGAGGTAGGGTGGTAAGAACGTTTCAATGGAACATACAAATCCACGGACATCTTCGTAACTCGTCGAGCTGAGTCGATTGGTATGGTTTCTGTAAAAAAACCAAAAATACTAGACAAATTATGCTCATGTGCACACTACATTATCAAGTAGCTTCACTGAAAATTTCATCAATTCCCATGTATGCATTCAAAAGTAATTGCACCAGTAAACCAAGTGTTGCATTTTTTTCGAATACACTTCATATGAACACTATCAATTAGCTGAAAGAGATCAACGAGTAGAAGTTGAATTTGGTTGCCTGACGCCATCTTAAAATCCAAAATGGCGGCTTCCGCTGAGCTTTAAAATGCTGTAAATAACTTAAAATCGCATGCGACCCCAACAATATTGGTATTGGGTGAAAGGGCTAAATGAGTAGAAGTCAAATTTTCATTCCGGACAGTGTTAAACTGGTCACCCGGAAGCGTTTGTAATCAAACTTGTAATAGATTTCGTCGTCGGTGATAACGTATACCGATTTTTCACTCGTCTTTTGGAACCAATCTTACCTTGGTACAATGGATGCACGTTTTTGGCCACACTCTGAACTGAGTCAGATTTCTTATTGGCGTAAGCACACATGACTTTTCGGTCCAAAGTTTTGATCTCCGGACTCGGTGTCCACTCAGATTTTTTCCAATGTTTACTTCTTCTATTTTCGCCAATTTAAAAAAAAATCCTTTATTTATGAAGCAAAACACACAGAGTCAGCTAGCTGTTAGTTATTTCATGAAATGCAAATGAATTTTAATTAGTTTTAAAGGTTAAGCAAAGCACACCAGATCAGTTAGTTTGCAACTGTGAGAAACGTTCCATGTTCTTGTGAAAATGGCAGCTGAATTTAAATTCGAAGGTTGGATTTAGTAATGCAAAAACGACATAACTACAGCTCAATGGCAAAAAGACACATGTTAACTCAGAAATGTACTATCATATACGTAAGCTTGAAACTTGCCAGAGCTAAAAGAGTGACGTCAGCTGGAATGATTCTAGAGCACCGGAATCGCACCCCATTGCCATTTCGAACTCATTAGTTCAGACGACTATCGCACCGTTTTAATTAGCTCTCCTACTGACAAATGAGTTCATCCAGCCAGACTTGTTCGATGGTTCCATTCCGGTTGCGAATGTCTGGGCCGGATTTCCGGTTGCCATCTTCGAGAGCTGATGCTGATGAAGAAGAATGGCGCAGAACTTTTGGCTGGAAAACTTCCGGACCAAATGCATTCTCGGCTCGCTCTGGAACCGACCCCGGAGATGCGGACGACAATCGATCGAATGGAACCTCTCCACCTCTCCCTTATCTCTACGAAGGGGGCGGTTATCTTTCTGGGTAGTGGGCGTCGCAGGATGCATCCAAGACACGATCCAGGATCCAGATTCTTCGTAGAAGGTACACATATCGGGGATTCATCGATGGTTGCAAACAACGAACGGAAGCAGCAAAGCCAGCGTTCCCTCCTTTCCCGTGAAACCAAATCCATCTGTCCCGGAATGGCAGCCAGCACCAATAATAGTTCCGTAATTTATTGGCTTTCGTGGGAAGTTTTATATCCGGGAGAATGGTTCTGTTCGTTTTTTTTTTTAATTTTATTTCATCCTTCTATAGCGTTCCTTCGCTGGGTTCTTCCCTCGAGCTGGGGGATGTGTACTTTGCACGCAGCACCAACTTAGATTCGACGAGCTTTGAGTTCGAGTGAAACCGAACCGGGGGGATGGTAAAAATCACGATGACTTCCAGACACGGAAACGGATGTGCGGTTACAGTTTGCCTGGGCGTTCTATTCCCGGTAGGAGTAGACAGACGGAGCCAATTTGCGAAAAGTCACTCCCCGGTTGAGGCAACCAATATGCTCGGGATCGAACGGAATCGAGTCGTTTGGAAGGATTCCATGACTTGGGAGGTGGGAGATCCAATAAATTATGCCATCGAAGCATAATTGCTTGACTTTTAAAGGGTTTCATTATCTGTTTCTGCCTTTCTCTAAGGAGAAACGACTGCCAACTGAAGGAAAGGTTTTGGAAGGGTTCCAATGTCAGGACCCTTAGGCTTAACCGGTGCACCGCGGTGTTTTAATGTGTATTATCTGAATAAAACATTTGAAAATAAAAGGAGGGCTTATGTCTACCGGGAAGAGGAAGTTTCTTCTTCCATTGCAGCTCAGAGAGGTTTCAATTTAAACTGTTTTTCAAAACACTCGTCTCCTTTACTGGAGCCGAAACATTATTGAAACAAACTCAGCAATAGCTTTTGAAACTTTTGCTCCTTCAGCCACTCCGTCTCACTCTTTGAGGTCAGATACATAACTAACTATCTCTCTTGTTTAGGGTTCACTTATTTTATTTGCCAGAGATGAATTGATTTCCAAAGTATCCTAGAATCAAACAGCCTTATGCAAATGCTTTTAATTACCGACTTGTTGATCGGAGCCGAAAAAGCATCAATTCCTGTGCTTCAGATGCTTATTGAACTAGATACGCCAATTCACCAATGCCAATTTTACCGTGACAACATTGATAAGGGGCCGTTCACAAATTAGAAAAGCACATTAGGGGGGAATGGGGAGGGAGGGGGGGCTTCTCATTTGCTTACGATCTCTTACAAGGGGTGTTACATTAATAATTCATCGCAGCCATACGAAACCATATATGGTACTTCTGTCCATAATGTCCTTGCGGAGTAAAATGCCAGCGACTATATTTTGATTAATTTAGGAGATTTGCGAAGTTTTTTGTGGATTAATTTCACACAAATGTGTTCTTAAAACCAATACCTTGCATTTAAAAAAAAAATACGATACGAAAATTTAAATACGAATGACAATCAAATTAAATTTTGTGGTGGCTATCCATCACTCAAGTTGTAGAAAGTGATCAAATGAAATAAGCTTTTACACCAAGATGACTGCCTAAAACATCTTCACCATTGATTTTATTGATTGGTTAAATTATATATTTGAATTATCAACTGATGAAAAACTGTGGTAAATTGTTGTTTTATAGTAAACTGAAGATTTATTAAGGGGGGAATAGGGTCTAAAAATTTAAAAAAATCAATTTTTATTTTTTTTTAATTTTTTTATCGTAAAACATTTTGAGAATGTTGTGTCAAATTTTCAAGTCAATCAAAGCAAAACTGTAGAAATTATAGGTCTTTATCTCCTCTTATCTAATACTGCATCATTTTTAGAGCAGAAACTTCAAACGCGTAAAGCACATTTTTAAAGTCGGTGGACATCATCATTTGAAAACTACTTCACCGATTCTTTTCAAATTTGGAACATATTTTCTACATATTAAATACTAAACCCCAACGATTTGCTTTTTTTTACTTTGGTGAGATTTTACAGATAAAAAATGGCGGATTTTTTCGTGAAAAATCATAGTTTTTACTTCAGCCACAAAAATTTCATAAAATTTTTTTAAGTTAAATAAAATCGTTGGGTCCAGAAAAACATCTGTTAAATATATTTTGCTCTGATTTTTTTACTTCAGATGATTCTGTGCTGAGATACAGTGTCCACCGCAAATCCTGTTTTCTAAAAGGCATCCTCGAAAGTGCTCCGTCACCGGCTTATTTTTCAATATTTTTCTACGAAAAAATTCCATCAAAATGATCCCATCAATTTATGGACAAATCGCCGTCCCCTCAAGGTGCTGTTCGGTAAGATGTAAACAAAACCACGTGTTTTATTCAAAATTTTCTAGTGCAGTTTTCCATGAATACAGACCGATTATCGAAATGATATATCGATCTTTTTCTTTGCTTAGTTCAAATTTATCATTAGGATGCATATAAATCATAACTTTCGATCGGATTTGAGTGAAAAATGTGCACTAAAAATTTAATTGGTTCACTAAATTTGTCGCCAAAAGCAGCAGAAAAATTTGGTTGAAACTGACACAGTTCAAAATAAAGTCAAAAAATTTCAAAATTTTTAATTTTTCCACTGGGAAATGTTAACAAACCACTTGTTTTTATTTGTAGATAAACTTGGAAAAAAAAATATTTTTTCCAATTTTTTCCGAATCAAATGACAGAATTTATTTATTTTCACTGTGAATATTGTGTTGTTTTTGAGTCGTTTTGATCCAATGTTTTGGAGCATCATTTGCCTACACTGGGGCGTTTAACATCCAATGATTTCAAAGGTTACTTTTAAAGGCGTTTGTAAAAAAAACGATTTTTTCATATTTTTTTTCCATAAAAAGTAATATTATTGACAGAATATGAGTAGAAGATAGAAATACGAAGCACATGTTGCAATATCTACGGGTTTATAACTTTAGTACAATTCCGCATACTCGGCTATTTCCCTTAGCAGGTGCATATTCCCCCGAAATACCCTACTCAGGTTTTTTTTCACTACCTATTTGTTAATTGTTGTTGATTATATGTTATTCATCTTTTAATGTCTTTGATTTAATAAAAAGTGGCTGGTTCTATAAAATTTATGGAGATACATTTCGAACCAACATGCCACCAAGAACACTAAATCACATTATAAAAAAATTGTCGCTTTTCGCTTTTCATCATATCAAAATCTTTTTAATTGAGAAATTTACAGAAACAAAAAGGAAAGTTAAGCATTGTGACACCACGATTTGAATCCATGATATTTCGAAAATGACTTCATCATGAAAAAATCTACAAAAATAAATATGAGTTGCTTTAGACCATGGATGGCCAACATTTTCAACAGGCGGGCCAAATTTCAGAAATAAAATTGGCTGGTGGGCCAAAAAAACAAATTGTCCGATTTGGCTCGGTTGCCCAGATTTAATTGAAAAATGCTCGGATTTGTTTACCTTTTTTGCCAAACCGAAAAAAAAATCAAATTTTATTGAAAAAGTTTTTTTTATGTATTTATGCATCCAAAGCGAAAATTTTTAGTGAGTTCTCTAAATAAAATCATGAAAAGTTTTGCGGAAACTTGAAATACGATTGAAAATCTGCTGATAACTTTCGATGGACTTTTTTTATATACATATATTTTTTTTGCTATTGATTTGCTATTGATATTGCTTGGAATTTTGGTCGACAATTTTGAAATCAAATGTCCGGAATTTGCCAGATTTTTGAATAAAAATAGTCCAAATTTTTCAGGCCTGGATACGTGCTAATAGAATTCTGGCAACTTTGTTATAGATTCATCTTTTAAAGTCGTTTTAGTTACTTGCATGTTTTTACTAAGTTTGTCTCATTTGAAAAATAGTATAAATATTATGCAATATGAAATGAATTATGCCTCCCAAGTTATGTACGTCAATCTTTTCAAGGTATTTGAAATCTCATCGGTTTACAATGGACATAAAATCAATTTTATGATCTCAAAAAAAAAAATTATCGCATATTTTCCAAAGTTTTCTAGTTTACCGTTTCCCTTTGAAAAATTTTATAGTAAAGTAAAAAAAACGGTAGAATGGTATTGTTGAAAAAAAAGCGTTCACAAGTTTTTGACATTTAAAACAATATTTTTTCAACGAACTTTAGTTATATCTTCTAATATATAAAGATGAGTTGGACTATATATGTTTGTTTGTATGCACCTTATACAAATCCACACCGCTTAACCGATCAGCCTGAAATTTGGTACAGTTATGTGTTTGGACCATGATAAGGTTTTAGTAATAGTTTTGAGCCCCTGCCACCTAAGAAAAGGGACCCTTCCATACAACTTTCGTTTTTATTCCCACGAACCAAAAGTCATGGCACCCATTTTGTCATCCGATTTTTTTTTCCTTTGGCGGGGTTGTTTTCACCATCACCATGGGCTGGGCACTAGAAACGACCATCCAAAGTTCACGTGTGCTGGAAAGCAAATCAAAGCCTGCTGGTGATTAAAAATTGGATAGCAAAATTTTTGGCGGGCTTTTTTATTCTTCTACTGTTCGTAGCGCAGGTTACTAGCACGTTGTTCTTGGATGAAATAGCAAGTCTACTTTTGGGATAAAAAAATACTGCTAATTGCCTGTTCGGAGTAAATTTATTAGAACAGTAGTTTTCAATGTGGTCCATGGGGGCGTTGAAGATCTACATAAATATACAGCGTGTGGATGCAAAGTGTGGATGCAATGATTAATCTTCATAATGAATTGACTTTTTCAGCTGAATAACTATGTGGACTGTTTTCTGAAACTAATGTCCAGCTTTTAGGAACTAACCATTTTCATATTTTAGTGATTCCTTATAAATAAAGAAAAATCAGTTAAATGCAGAGTCATAATCTGAAGGCTGCAACTTTAACGCTTTCATAGCGGAGTAGGAATTTAAACGGGGGGCTAGACAATTAAACGTGCATTTTTTTGGAAAAAGTTAAAACCAAATAAATCGCATGAAAATTATTAGGAATTTGATCTGGCATTTTAGGTTTGTACAATTAATTTTTTTTAGCCCAATTTTTAACTTTTGAGTTATTGTTGATCATCAATGCGGTAAGTTCTATCATCCAATTATGACAAAAATTGAACCGTTTAGTAGTGCGAATTATAAAAAGATTTCTAACGATTTTTACATTGATCACTTATGATAATTTATGGGATAGTTTTCTCAAAGAATAGAAAAATTGAAATATAACTTTACTGGCATCTTTTCCATAATATCATAGAATGGGCGATTTCGGATTCGAGATGATGTGTGTTTTGATAACTGCGAAAAACTATTAGTGGAATTTTCTACATGTGTATAAACTAATCAAAAAACAGTGTGAAATCAAACAGAGAAAAAACACATAAAATTGAAATCATGCAGAGTAAGTTTTCAACAAAGTTTCAGCTGAAACCTTTTTGGAATTTCTAAGTAAATAAACTTGATTATACCATTCTACAGGCAGATTATCCATCTTGAAAAGTGGGATAATATTCAAAACCATGGATAATCATGGAAAAGATAATTCAAAAACATCGTTATCATTTGAAGATAAAATTAAATAAGGGTCAATCAATTCGAGCGTCCTAAAACATTTTGGTTTTAATTTTTTTTTCGTGGATTAATAAGCATAAGAAAGAAATTATTCTAAATTTCTATAAGCAGCTATAAATTTTTGAATAATATAAAAACGATAATTTTTATAAATAAGCCGAATCAGAACTTAATAAAAAATTAACAAAACTTACAAACTTCACAAGACCATCAAAAGAAACAACGATTATGTGATTAATCGAATAAATTGGAATGTGGAACAAAATTTGAATTAGGTCAAGCTATTTTTAAGTATTTTCGAATACGAATGGTCGAATACGAATAAAAGGTCTCTAATAAAATAAAATTGATAATAACATGGTTAAATTAGGTCAAAATATTAAATAAAGATGGATATAAAGCTTCCGAAATTTCCAAAAATAAAATGATTCATATTTATTGATATTTAAACTGGACCCTGAGCAAGGGCGGGTAAAACCAGCTAGTAATAAACACAGCAAAAAAAGTATTGCTATATTACATCAAATACCTGCACATAACTTGAGTCGCAAATGGTACCTAATTTTACATTATCTTGATGTGCCCGGCTGTTTGGAGACAAATAATTTGTTTCGTACCGCTGATCCATATGAGCCAAATTTCCTAAAAAAGGAAAAATAATGAAATTTGTTTTGAAGCAGTGGGTTTGCTTATATTTTTAATTAATTTTGGAAGTACTTACAAGCCAAACAAATACAGCTGAGGTCCATAATCCGTTTCTTGATTTTTGAAATGAAATCAAATTCCAACGTCAACAAAGGAAAACATTGACTACTTGATGCGATATCACATAGAAGGTTTTGATATTACATTTCACGACGTGTTCAAGTTGTGTACATCATTTAGATGTATTATTGCAACAGAAATACGTAATTCCCAGAAATTACATCGTCCATCGTTACATTATTTTTTGCTGTGAATAAAATTGATTTATGAAAGTACGGACCTCAACCTCAACTCAATCCAATTCTTTCTAAATTTTTCAATATCTCGATTAGACATGTGAATTTAAAAGGCCTTCCATGAACACAATAAATAAGAATTTGAGAGATTCTTCTTCTGAGAGATTTGTCAGCGCCAAACCGGTTCTAGTTGAATTTAACTACCCAACTGTATATTCGGTCTAGTTTTTCATTGTTGATGATCATGAATACAGAGTAAGATGCCAGTTAAAATATATTTAGATTTGGGTTAATTTTCATCAATAGCTTAGCAAACAATACCAATTTGGAAAAAAATACAGAGCAAACTTTCGATATTTTACATAATTTGCAAAAGTTATTAAATTTGGATGGATGAACGAGGTTGTGGAAATAGAATTCATGCTTCGAATGGTTGAAGTTGTTGTAAAAGTAAAATTTGAATTATGATGTTAATATGCTTTGGTGAATTTTTACGATTTTTAACGAATTTTATACGATCTCATCATTTTTCTGAGGCTATCCAAACTCCTCAATATTAAAACTAGTGTCCGCTTGAACGCTCTTCATGCCAATGATCTATTCTGAGTAAATAATGCCAAACGATTCTCTATGTTAAAATTTTTAGATTTTTTAAATTATATTCGCATACGCATATTTTCACGTTCGTAATAAAATTGAAAATGTTTGAAAAAAATATACAAAATGGCCAATTTAAAGGGTGTTTTCACGAAATTAGTTTTTATATACTTTAACACCTTTGGCATATATACTTCAAAGAGATTTTCCGGATGTTTGTTTTGATTTTAGTGTGAGTAGATTCAAATATATTTTTTCAAATTATATACGCAGACCAAGAAAACCGATCAATTCATAGAACATGCCTCTGTCAAAATGTGCTTCGCGGGCCACAAAAAGTTGGTCGCGGGCCACATCTGGCCCGCGAACCTTTGTTTGGCAACCCATGCTTTAGACAATGAATTTTTAGACAGTTTTTTCAGTGATAGACACTACCAACTCTAAATTCTACAAACGATTTACCAAAAACATCATAAAACTTTATCGCTTAACCGCTGAAATGAGTCTGAGTTTTTAGGTAAGTCGACAACGTAGTTGTCGTTCAACATTTTTGAACCAATTCCAACCTGATCTTTCACTCTTTTTATTTATCGGAATTTAGACTTTATATTGTCAATTCAATTCTGGAAATTCATTGAAGGTTGTTGTTACCCCGAACATCCCAAGCAATCAAAAGTCCCATAAAACAGGTACAAAAAACGCTTACTCAGCCCATCATTGATATGAAGTACGTTCTATGCAGCTCAAAATTTAAGTTCTTAATGATACTTCCAAGTTCCAAAACAAGTCTTAATGATCTTCTATTCAGCTTCCAGCGGCCTTTTAATTCAGCTTCCAAAAAATCGTAAAATGAGCGAAAAATCTCTCTCTATCTCAACTGCACCCTTGGCATCGGTTCATATCACCTTCACTTGATTATTTACTATTTATATTCTGTGCATGGTGCCGCCATGGTGCCACGCACTGGATTCTAAACTCGATAAATTGTTCAATTGCTTCTTTGCTACATTTCCTACATACATCGCATCAGAATGACAGTCGATTACCAAATTTCTTATTGAAAAAAAATTTACCCGGCTTGGGGATCGAACCCCAACCTTCGTGGTAAGAATCGAACACGCTACCACGAGACCACGCCGAGAAGTTGTTCTAACTGAAACTAAAACTCGATGTGGTGATTTGTTTTTGAAAGCACCTCAATGCACTTTTTGTGACTTAGTGAATCCCGTTTTGAGCACTTTTGTGCCCTTTATGTGACTTAAGTCCCATATAACGTACGTATAAATCACTTTAGCAGCTTTCAAGTTCATTAATGAGTACATTTAGTTCATTCATGGGAATTGGGCAAAAAAGCCAGATACAACGTACATATTATTCACTTTTGCAGCTTTCAAGTTCATAAATGAGTACATAAAGTTCACTTAAGGGAATTGGGCATTGGATTCTCTTTGTCAGCCAATATGTAACTTTCGAGGCCTTCAATCAATTAAATATGTGACTTTTGATTGCTTGAGATGCTATGTCAGAAATGATGTTTTCTATGATCGTTTATAACATTTCATTTGTTGTTTTGTACAAATTGTGCTTTTCAAATGCATTTATAAAGTTTTACTTTAAAAGTGCTTTGCTTTGAAGCATGGATGTCACATTTTTAGTATTTTCAACGATTTTTTAAGAAACGTGTCAATTTCTCAAATAATAAAAAAACGTTAGATTTTACTAGGAGGGAGGGGGAGTTTCGAAAAATTTTACTTTGCCTTTTACGGGGGGGGGGGGGAGGGGTATAAAAGGTTAAAAATAATTTTCAAACCTTACATTTAACATGTAAAAAATGAATTATAATTCGAAAACCATATAATTTTAATGAATTGAAAAAATCATAAATTTAGTATTACTTTGTAATAAGGAAACAGCGAGGGACAAAATGTCGAAAATGGTGCTTAGTAATAAAAAAATATTACTTTAAATATAACATTCAAAAATCAAAATTTTGTGAAGTCTGTGAAAATTTTAAAAATTCTGTGATCGGTGTCACAGATTCTGTGATGAAAATTTGCTTAAAATTAAGTGAAATTATAGGTTTATTTTGAGATTTCAGCAACCTTGCATGAGAGCCCTCGATTTAAAAGAGAGAGAAAACATGCATTTTTTTCTAAACTTTGATGAACATTTCTTGAAGATTGTTCAAGACGTGATATTTTTTTAATTTTGCCTGGAAGCCCCCGACTTAAAAAGGAGGAGTATGGAAAATCTACCCAGTTTTACTACAGAAATGGCTTGAGTTCCAAATTTAATGAAAATAACTTAAAATGTGTTCATATATATGAAGGGTCGTAGAAAAAAAACGACTTATAGCGGAAGGGGGGCTTTGGTGACAAATTTTTATCATATAAGTTTTGCTTGAACAAGTCATTCTTAAAGAGTGTAAAAAATGTGTAGGTGTAGGATTCAAATTATAAATAATGATATTCAAGGTTTCATTTCAGAGAAGAACTTTTTGAATCTTCTTGAATAAGTAAATAATAACCCAATTCCTTTCAACCATAAAATATTTTTAAATAAAGTAAGAAATTATGCTTGCGGTTTTAATCAGATTCATTTTCTACTCTTGTTAAATCGATTAAAATTTAATATTTGAGTTGGAAACTTTATTTTTGAATAATGTCAGCCTCAACCGGGTTAAACGCAAAATGTCTTTAATTTGCATTATGAAAACCAATAAAGTATATTTACAGGCAATTTTTCGACTAAAGATAAAATACAAGTTCTTTGACGAGAAAAAAAAAATACCATGAGTAATTTATATTATATTAAGAATCGTGAGAATTTTTTTTATTGAAATCTATATTTTCAAAGAATGACATCTTCAGAATGGACCCAAATTTTATTTTATAGTTGTATTTTCTGCTTATTTTGTTTTTAGAACTGACTTTAAATGTTGAATCTTAAATTAAAACTATGAAACTGCGAACTCCCGCAATTGGAATCTTCCATGAAATTCTCAAATTGATATGTTTATCTTGTTTATAAAACTTAACATCGAGCTGAACCTGAATCTGCATTTTTTATCTGAATTCCGGATCTTAACCCTGCCTTATGAACCTAAGTTCAAAATCAGAATTCCGAATTTGACTTTGATTTTTTTGTATCTATTTAAGTTTCAAATAATATTTTCTTTTATTTATGAACCAACAATCAAAACTCGTATCAAAACCCTCAACCAGAAATCTCTTATTTAAATAATGAATTTTCACCTTTTAATATGAATTCTTTCTTCAGTGATTTATTTGAAATTTAAATTAAAAATTGCGAATGCTAAAATTGTTTCGAATTTTTCAATTCTGGATCATCATTGTGAAGCTTTCTTAAGTTTCAATTCTGCAAAAGGGATAAAAGATGTTATGTTGAAATAGTTGTTATTTTTTCACATTTCAAAATGATGAGTTTCGAATATGAAAAATGCATCTTGTTGAGGTTTCTAATGTAAAACCAAGATTCGAATCAGGTTTTTATTCCCAATGATGATCCAAACTTTGTTTCAATAACAAAAACAAATTCCAAAATCTGATCACAGACATCCAATTTCAATATTTCTTAGCAAATTTGATTCCAAAAAATGCAGAATTATTCTAACCTAAGCTTACCAGATATTGTTTCGCTTATATTCGGGCCGTGCAATTTCAGGTTATTTTGCCCAACATCCACCAATATCAAAATTATTAAATAAAAATCATGAAGAAAAGCACTCAAAAAACATTTTTTTGGACCACAACAAATCAATCCATCTTAAATTTGCTCGAAGAAATTTGGACGAAAATACGTAGGGGAAATGAGGATACTTGATCCCGGAGGATATGTGATTCCTTCACAATATCTCGAAACCGAAATGTCTAACAAATATCAAATGTTCTAGAAAAATCTGATATATAATCTTCTTGCGGTATATCTTGCTTGTGAACCAATTTTTATGAAATCACATAAACATTGTCCGAAAAGCGTTTTTTATCGGAGTCCTCCTACTTAAAGTAGATGAACAGAAGTCTGAGTCAATTTGGAGTCATTTTTGAATTCCTCAAACCCTGGGGTCTTAAAGCTTCGTCTTGGTCTAAAACAAATCCATGATTTTTGGTAAAACTTTTACATAACGTTTACATGAGTAAATTTTAACTTTTAGATTTGTATGGGAAAATCGGATATTTTGTACTGAAAAATCAACATCATTTTTGTTTCTTCTGTGGAGCTGAGCCAGATGAGGATTTTTGTGCCAATTTATAAATTTTCTTAAGGAAGTTTTCCACTGAACAACTTTCTTGACGACCGTAACTGCGTTTTATATTGGGCAAAAAAGTTATAAGCTGTTTAACAGGGGTATATCTTTTCGCATCGATAAACAATAAATTCATTTGACATCACTGCTGCCTCGCGAAGTATTTCATGAAAAGAAGTCTTGCAATACCTCGCTAGGCACCCAACAGTGATGTTAATTTATTTTATTGTTTATCAATGCGAAAAGACATTGAACAGCTAATAACTTTTTTGTTTAATAAAATATATAGTTACGACCTTGAACAAAGATGTTCAGAGAAAATTTCCTTTCAGAAATTTAGAAATTGGCACTAAAATCATCATCTGGCTCAGCTCCACAGAAGAAACAAAATTGATGTTGATTTTTCAGTACAAAATATCCGATTTTCCCATACAAACCTAAAAGTTCAAATTTACTCATGTAAACGTTATTTAAAAAAAAAATTGCAAAAAAATTATGGATGAGTTTTAGACCAAGACGAAGCTTTTAAGACCCCAGGGTTTGATAATTTTAAAAGATGATATGATTGCAAAAGCACTACTGGCATAAAGCTCCTAAGCTCGAAGATGCATGACCACCACATTCAAGCGAAACAAGAAAAACTTATTCTGGGACTCTGTTGTGTTGTAAGCTTACTTGGTTGAATGATTCAACTAAATCAAAGCAATCGAAAGATTCCTTTTAATTCAACCATTTTCGATTGCTTTGATTCGGTTATTCTGGGATTTTCATCCTATTGATTCATTCAAAAAAAAAAAAAATAGTGAGAATCGAACTCACTGCAGCATCTCATCTTGGCTTGCCAGTCCGGCATCTTACTCAGTGCACCATCTGAGTCGGTTAGCAAACGAAAGTTTATTGTCATAGTTTTTGTGCCACCGCTGATTACCAAAAAAGCTAGTGGTTTTTCGCCTTCGGTTGGAAAAAATGATTTTTTTTTCTAATGACGGTTTAAATATATACACAGTACTCGGTACATCATTCGACAATATCCTTGCTGGCTGATTGTTTGCATCCTGCATTGTCTTGTGATAGGAATTTGGTTTCTTTCAGACATATGCAATTCGGTTGCACTGGGAGGACAATGATAGAAAGCTTATTAGTGCCGATCCGGTATAAAATTTTATAACGATAATTCCACCTTTAAGAAAGTTCATTATTAGAGTAGAGACTGTTTATTTTTATGAAAGAGGAGGTACGAACACAAACACATACAGGATCTTAATGAAACTTGATGTTTCCTCGGAGAGATTCCTTTTTACTTAATTCTAAGCGTACATTTTCCGATGATATGATGGTTAGCATCTTACAAACGCCAAAACCACCAACCCACTGAAAGTGTACTATTATGCCGTGACCGGGAATCGATCTCATGACCGTTGGCTTAGAAGACTTGAAGGCTATCCTCTACGCCATGGGCTGCGGCTAGAATTTGTGGGTAAAAAATTAAAGGTAGGACTTACTTAATGCTCAAAGCTGAATAGCTACAAGTACCTACGTAATTTTTATTATTCAAAGTCTATCCGTTCCGGTAGTAACCAATTTTAAAATTTAAGGATGAAAATCCCGGAAAAAAACAACAACAACAAATGTGAAAACTGGAAGACAATTATTATCTCCAGCTTGTTTGATGCTTTCTGTGAATGATGCATAGTGGTTGAAAGTCTTTTGTGTACATTATTAAACCATTATGAGCTAGAATCGTTGCTTGTATTGAAGACTAACAGAATTGAAGTCAATTAAAAACGTTCACAATTATGGAGAAATTCCTTTCTGCTGAGCATTCGAAATAAACGTTTTTATAACGCTCTTTGGTTAAATAGAACATTTCTAGACATCATGGATCTAAAATTGAGGGTTGAAGAGAAAAGTCGCTAATGATCTGCCAATTATGTACAGCTTTTTTTTCGTGAGAACTGTTTTTATTTGCAACAGAATACGATAAGAGATCCAACAGAACGTTACTCCAGTATTTTTGTTAAAAGATCCTTTCTAGTTCAGTTTCCCATTTTGATTCGGGCAGAAAAAAGTGCAATTTCTTTCTCTAAAAAAAACAAAAAAATGAGAGCTCCCGTTAGAAGATATTCAAGAATCGTAACTCGTGAATGTTTCCTCAATTTAGCGTGGGCCACAAAAGCTTAGGTAAAGTAGGTAAATGAGAACACCGGTGGCTGTAATTAGAAAAGCGAATCGGAACCCGCCGTTTGCTTGGTTGTTCGCGTTTTTATCGCACTCATAATGATGTCATTTCCCGCTCTTGGCTTATTTATTTATGCTGCGACAAAATTGCAGATAAGAGCAGCAGCACTTTCGCATTTTGCACGACTAACCGGTAAAGTTTTTTCCCTCGATTTTTGCATACCTACTTAATAACGAGCATCGGTTCTCTCGGTGGCCATATTTAAATTCCTTTCGTTCTCGGTTTGATAGTTGCTGGACATTATTCTTTTTCCTTTTCGATAGAAAAAAATCCTTAAAAAAGAATACAAAAATAAAAAAAAAGGCAAAAATGTGTTCCATTTTCGCTCCGGCACCGGCAATCTTTAAACGCTCCCAGCTTCCCGAGTTTCATTTACAGATCCATTCAACTCCAGCCACTTAGCAGTCAGTAATTGCTTTCAGCTGCTTTGCCAGGGAAACTCGTAAAACTTATGCACACTATTTTCCCGCCATTTTCTTTGGCATTCTTTTTCCCGCTTCCATTTTGTTTTTTTTTTCTACCCTCCCTGGGCCAGTCGGAAATGAACTGTTTATTTTTATTCGCTCCCATCAGCAGCAGACGGATCCAGTAAACAATGCCGGATTGGGCTGGGGTGTGGGTGACTGATTGGTGGAAAGTTGCCCGGGCAGCCCGGAAAACTAGAAGCACACTTTCCAAATGATGCTACTTTTTTTTTCGTTTCCTCCCGTGTTTACAAAGCAATTAAAAAAAAAAAGTTAATTCAATCAAGATAATTTAATTGCAATTAAAGGGTGCTACTTGGAAGACGTTCGCACCCGGAACTTTATCATAAACAACAATCGATGTCGATCGTTGTTTTTGGAAGACTTGTTTTAGGATTATTCATCAATAGCTTGCTAAAGTGTAAACTAAATGTTTATTTTATTATTTCATCTACTGCATTTCCTACACCTAAATGAGGGCCCGCTCGAGTAGGTGGTTGTTAAATCAAATAAGAAAACCGAACTACATTCCTTTGAAAACTGGTGGAAAGCCCTAGATCAAGTAACAGTTCAGAACAAGCGAAAACTCCAGGAAAAAGTGGTAAAAGGTGGAGTACCGCAAGGGTCGATACTGAGTCCAGTTCTCTGGAATACTACATACGAAAAGATGATTATTTTGAGCCTTTCGGAAAGTGTGAATATCAAACAGCTACGAGCATGTGAGGTAAGAGAAACGATTGATGTACTCTGAAAGCTTGCACTCGTCTCCCAACATCCGCGAAGAGGAAGGATTGCAGTCGGGATCTAAGAGTGGGGTCGAATATTTGTATATGATGATCGTCTGCCTTCTCGATTTTCAAGCTACGTCGAATTTGTGACCAAAAAATGGCTAAAATGGTCGCACTTCAAGAGAGAAATGGCAAATATCGGGCCTAGAAAAATCGCGCCGGAAGCGCTCAAGTATCTGCCTTTGAGTGCTTCCAGCCCGATTTTCGTACTATCCTGTGAACTTTCATGTGTTCACAAAACATCAGAGAATAGATCTAATGACGAAGTGGATTACTACATACATGTCGCAATAACTACCTTGTCATGGATGCTTCCTAATCGCCACAGGTTTGGCCAAGTGGATGGACTCGCCACTCAGCTCGACAAGCAATGACGTATTTGAGGCACCCGAACTCTTGGGATTTTTTGTCCTAGTTATAAGAAGTTCTTAGATACTTGCCGCCTTATCACCTAGCACGACAATCGTCAACGAGGTGCAGAGAATGTGTGATAACATCAACACTTGGCATAGGATCAGCTATGGATTCGCCCGAATTGTGGTGACCTTGCAAAGGTATTGGAGACTTCAGCCAATTGCAATCGGTGTGGGATGACCGAGAGCGAAAATTGATTCGTTGAAAAGTACTACAGTTGTTAGCATACTGCTAAAAGGAACCTGCAGACGAGATAAGGTTTACGATCAGTGTTGATTTTTCAACGCGGGTTTCAGTGGTTGAACAGAGTTAATTCTTTATCACTACTTTAGTAAGGTCCTTACATATTTAGTCACTTCCTACACTAGCGATTGCTACCTCCACCAGCGATCGTCAATAGGCGAAATTCCCAATCGTTGGTTTTAACACCTCTCCTCAATTCGCAGATTAGGAATGTGTAATAGCATCGGTAGCTGAATATCATAAGATATAATTTGAGCCTCCCAAACTCGATCGCAGTAGTCGTCAATGTGCTTGGCTGTGGAGGAAAGGCTGGCAGCTGGCTGTTGCCCAAACAACCTTCTCCAAAGTTAAAGAATTCTCTTCTAGCAGTTGAACGCGAGCTCACACATGTTGACCGCAACGTAACACCACACCACGAGACCCTACACCCTAGCCCTCTCTGTGATAAGATGCGTTAAATCTCCACTCAAGGCTTATCCACGAGCTGGACCATTCGACCTCTGTGCTGAACTATCCTGACTTTGGATAATGGGAGTCCTCCTAACCGCTGCATATCGTACCCTCTTCTCTGACGATCTTCTGCACTAGTAACTCTGCATTGGGTCCTCTACTAGGTGGCTCCTATGGTTGGTGAACTTTTCTGCGTTGTAAGCAATCACACTTGCTATCCGCAAGTTCCTTGAGAGTACCTCCCCTCGATCTTACCGTTTTTCACTCCCAGACGTATCTTGCATTGTGTTAGGGGTTCGTGGTCGGTGCCACAAATGAAAAAAAATCAAATTTTAATAAAATTTGTGTGTATTGGGCAACATCTTTAAGGACTCATCCCTCCCATCTTCCCTAAGATTGCGTGTACTTAAAAGCTTTCACAATGTAACGATGTGCCTCTTCTATTCTTCGATGGAATGTTCGACTTATCGGATGATCAGCCGAATTCTTCTGGGCGCCTGATGAACGCGGACGACAAACCGGAAACTTTGTCACTGGTGCGGCGTACTGTCGCAACCTGAAGCGGTCGGAATTCGGGGCTATACCATCGGGATTTTCTCCACCGGTGTGGCGATCGGATGCGCTCAAATTCGGCACCTGAACCACTGAAATTTTTTGCCACTCATACGGCGATTGGATGCCTCGGCTGTCCCACCGGGATTTTCGCCATTGGTGCGGCGATCTGACGCACAACGGTTTGGCGGCGGTTCGCCGGGATTTTGCTCCTCGTTCGGCTATCGGAAGCCTCGGATTCGGCGGTTGTCCCCCCGGGATGTTTCGCCACCGGTGTGACGATCTGACGGACTACGATTCGGCGGCGGTTGTCCCCCCGGGATGTTTCGCCACCGGTGCGGCGATCTGACGCACTTCGATTCGGCGGCGATTCCACCGGATAGTTCGCCACTGATGCGACGATCTGACGCCCTAAGATGTGAAGGTTCCATCAGATGTTCGCCACTGCTGCGGCGATCGAAAGCAGTCGAATTAATCACCGGTTTGCCGGGATTATTGCCCCTGGTTTGGTGATTAGAACCATCGGATTCGGCGGCCGTTTCTTTGGAATATTCGCCACTGGGGCGGCGATCGGATTCCACCGGATATTTCGTCACTGGTGCGTCGATCTGACGCCCTACGAATCGGCGGAGGTTCCACTGGAAGTTCGCCCCTGGTGCGGCGATGGAATTTGGTTCGATTCGGCGGCTGTCCCACCGGGATTTTCACCGCTGGTGCGGCGATCAGCTGCAGATGAATTCGGCACCGATTCACCGGGGTTTGCCCTTCGTTCGGCGATCGGAATATACGGAATATACGGCGATCGAAAATAGACGGATTCGGCGGCTGTTCCACCGGATATTCGCCCCTGGTGCGGCGATGGTATGCAGTCAAATTCGGCACCGGTTCGCCGGGAATATTGCCCCTCGTTCGGCGATCGGAAGCCTTGGATTCGGCGGCTGTCCCTCCGGGATATTCGCCATTGGTGCGGATTCCATCGAATATTTTGCCACTGGTGCGGCAATCTGACGCCCTACGAGTCGGCGGAGTTTTCACCGGATGTTTGCCACTGATGCGGCGATGGAATTCGGTCCGATTCGGCGGCTGTACCACTGGAAAAAAAAATCCCCAGGAAGATCCAAAAACCGTGAGTTCAACAGAATCTAATCATTCGTTGATTCTGGTAGCTGATAACCTCAACATGCGAACGCACAAAACTTCTTTCAACAGCTTCAAAACCACATGAAAATGAAACTGCTGGCTTCGAACAACTCACGCAAGCTAAATGCAGCGCGGAGCCCCATCCAAAGTAACCTTCTCGATTAGCAGTTTCTTGAAACCACCGATCCGGGCCTACACTCCATCTTAAGCATTCGGACCTGACTTATCCTGGATACAGATCTCGATAGTCTTCCACTCAGTCATCGGAAATGAACTTTCGCTGGTATTTGCAGCGTGGTTCGTGACGGCATAGAGAGTAACTCGGAATCCGACTTCCCGGTGAAGAACTCGAGTTGCGCCTGCCGATCAGCACTTGCATGCAAAGAGGAAGAGAAATCCTCTCGGCTATCAGCACCACCCAATTATTCAGGGGTAACGCTCCAGCTGGACCTGACCACCTCTTCGCAGCCCGTTTGCGGATCTCTAGACTTCATCCGGCCGTCGGATTAAGTTGAAGCTTGCTAACCGCAGTATGGCTTGTGACGTCATCGAGAGTATCCCTCTCGACCCACAAACCTTTCAGAAATATACCTCTAGCGGAACCTCCTGGTTAGCGTGGGACGGTATCGGCTGGCTGGTATCGGCGATAGCGGTCCTCCGGCTGCTGGCTGGCCCTCTGCTATGGTATTCTGGCTCGTCTCTGAGCAGTTAATGCTTTGGCTGGTGCCGATAGTTGACGCACTTGAGAATCACAACTTCACAAGTATCCCTCTCACTAACTCGTTTTCCTTACCAGGCCTATCTGGGCCCATAACCTGTTGAAATGAAAGGTTCATCGCAGATTCCAGTGGTGGAATAGAGTTATAGTTTATCCACTTCTTTAGTAAGACCATTACATAGCAACACTCTAACATAGCGATTGCTAGTTCTATCAGTGTTCGTTAATAGGTGAATTGCCCGATGGTGGGTATCAACAATGCATTCAAGTCAAATCAAAGTAACCTTCGTTCCCCTTTCAAATATGTAATATGTCTTTGTACCTTTGGATGAGACTAGCCCTATAAGATCAGACAACAGAGTTGGCAACAATTTTTCTCCTTATTCAATCAGGGGAGTGTCTAAGCATGACCTTACTACTCCCACCATTGTTTATGGGACTTCATCTATTAAAATCCAGGATGGCTCAACACTTGTCAAACAAGATCGAAGGGAATGTTACGGAGTGGTACCGTCTAGCTCTAATGTTTAGACATTGTTGGAAACCATTCGCTAGCTGAATAGCAAAAAGCCGGCTCGGAAGGAACGGTCCCGGAAAAGTTGGCCGATCGTCTACACCGGATGATGATCCGGGTCTGGGACACAGAGTAGGAAGTGGAAGAAGGGACTAATATGCCCTATCTACAAGAAAAACGACAAGTTGGATTGTGGGAGCTATCGAACGGTCCCTGTCTTCAACGCCGCCTACTTACTGTGGTCCTGAATGCTACTCCACCGCCAAACGCCACAACCAAACAGATACGTGGGAAGTCATCAGGCCGGCTTCATGAAGGGACAGTCGAGGCGAAGAACCAGATCTTCAAACTGCGGTCAACCTTCAAAAAAATGCCTTGAACATCAAGACCCTACGCACCATCTTAGCATCGACTTCAAACCCGTTGACGACACGATCGACTGTGACGAGCTATGGAAAATCATGGACGAGAACGGCTTTTCCAGGAAGTTCAACAGACTGATCAAGGCTACGCTGGATGGAACACAGTGCTGTGTGCGGATTTCGGATGAATTATCGAGTCAATTTGAATCTCGTAGGGGGCTTCTAGTGATCACCGGAAGTCGTGCTTATTATGAACTCCACAAGCATCTGCGGTAGAGAAAACTCACCCTCGCACGAACTTTAACCTGTACATGACGCTCATCAAACTGGTTGTTTTCTACGATCACGAGACGTGGATATTACTCGAAGAGGACCTGCGAACATTCGGAGTATTTAAGCGACGAGTGTTAAGAAGCATCTTTGGTGGCGTCCAGGAGAACAGAGTTTGTAGGCGAAAGATGAACCACGAGCTCTCGCGGCTCTACGGTGAACCCAGTATCCAGAAGGTTCCAAAGGCTGAACGGATGGATCATCCGCAAGAACAAAAAACCAGAAATTTATCAATTATAATATTGATCTCGATAAGTTGTGCATTCCGATTCAAATTTCGTCTCTTTTTACGTTAACACTTTCATCGCCATAGGACCCATAAACAGGTGATGGCTCTCTTGCTCAAAGAAGCCGCTCAGTTTCGCCACGCGTTGGTAATCTGGAGCTGATAAATTCTTGTTCACGGACAAGAGACAAATTCTCACTTTTGCATGAAGCCAAGAGGGCGAAGGGTCAGGATGGATATAAATCGATGAAATAAACACTCTCTATGCGTTTGTTCTCATGGTCGCTTTCTGTTTTGTCGGAGAATATCCTCAACACTAAAACTGACTGAGAGAAAATAATTCTAGGCGAGTTATCTTGATAGTAATTGAAGAAAACGGATGAGAAGCCATTGGGCTCTCTGCTCGATTTGCTTCCCTGATTACTGGCCTGGCCATTTAGTGGAAACGGGTGTCCGATTTTTCCTGTACCTTATCGGTCTGGCTCTGAATTTGGGTCCTTGGTCCAAGTCAATCCTGTAACAGGCTCCGACAGGCATCAGCGAAAGGTGAATCATCTCAAATAAACGTAAACAAATCAGGAGAAATTTTGAGACAAATGACACTAGCTTGAACAAAGAAGAAACCAAAAAATCCTATAAGTCTTAAGCCTCGTCCTCACTCGGAAACATGAACTGCGATTTCGATTGATGAGACTTGTTTATGTTTATATTTTGGTTGCTGAAAGTCTCCCATACTTGTCGGGAGACTTGAGAAATGCATCTCTTCTTTTTTTTTTTTTGTTTCGATTATAGTCGTTTTACCATCTTTATGGCATTCGCGACTTTATTAACGTTACAGTTGGCGGATCGTTATTGAAAAACTATCCGGTACAACCGTGTTCGATGTTTACTCTTGGGCTCGAACTCACGGACATCGGCTCAGGAGACAACAGACTTGCCAACTGAGCTATATCACAAGCCCAATGCATCTCTTCGTTTAGTTCAAAATGTAAACATAAACAAGTCTCAGCATCCGAAATCGTAGTTCAAGTTGCCGAGTGTGGACTAGGCTTTTCGTCTGTAAAAAAAGTACCATCGAATTAGAAAAAAAATGGCAATGAGTAGGCCCTGAGGTGTTCACTGAAAATCTTAGTTACGTATAGTTGTGAGGAAAGCTCATATCATAATCCCACAGGAATAATTTGTTCCAAAAAAGGTTTCCGACGATGAACCTTGGCGAAATATCAAAAATGATAGATAGTTACAGGCATCATTTTCTTGATTCCGCCACAAAAAATCACAATCTGGTTATTCGTGTGATTCAATTTCGTTTAATGAATTTTGATAAACGAAACAATTCACCGATTTAGACCCTCGATACTGGCCAATTCAAATTTGTATGTAGCCTCCGTGGAAACATTAATCACATAGAAAAACTCGATAAGATATTTAATTCCAGTTTTCTCCATCCAAAACGGACAAGTGCTTCCAGCGGGGGACGGCAGAAGTCCGGAACCGGAAGGACCCTAACCGGAACTGTTTTGCATGTTTTTGTGCCGTAAAAACTACCTTATCAAGTGCCGTTTTTATTTTGCACGTTCTTTCATTTGGCCACAATCAGTGCTTCCTTTCTTCCGGGCCAAACGGTGAGAATCCATTTGCCCTAAATCTTACCCACTTGAATGAGCATTTCCCCTTAACGACCCTGCCATTGTGTTACCTGACTGGGACACTTGGCTGGCGCTAGGTTCGAGTGGGTTTCCCACGTTTATGGAACGACCCCGGAATTTAAACAGTGCCGGTACTTTTGACCAGAACGCGCTGTCCAAGGATCCATTTGGAGGAGAATAAACTTGAACGATGGAAGCGACTTTATAATTTTATTTTCCCGTAAGTTTCTCCATCTTTTTTCCATAGACACAGGCGCCAACCGAAATAGGCTCAAGGGCCGAAGCCAGTAAAAAAGTTAAAAACATTCAACCCTAAGTGGGATTGGAGATGCGGAAACGGAACATTGAATCTACATTTCAATGAAGACGCGTTGGGTGACGACACGTAGGCGCGGCAGCAAAAAGGGCCAACAACTTGGTGAATGTAATCAGTGAAATGATTGTTGAATATTTTCACCATTGATAACATCCTGTTGTGTCTTTTTTCCCGCCATTCAATGTAGCTGTAGCAAATTTCTTGTTTGAATACATTATTGACCCAACATCAAACTTTGTTTCGTCAAAAACTGGTTCAATGATTAAAAATTTTTTCAAATTGTTGTTATTATTATGGATTATAATATTATGGTTTATAAGAGAATTTTCTCCACTCCCCGTCTTACATTCTCACGCTGTATAACATATCTGTAATCATTTTCAAGAGCATATTGCTGGAGTTACCATCCACATTGTTCTGCTTTTTCTACACCCTAAAAATAAAACAAACTAGTTGAGCTCTGTTTTGGCGCGATCAGGAAGTAAATTTTGAGGTATTTATGTTCTGAGTGTTCTAAAAACTTTACATACAAAATCGACAAAAATAGCTGAGTTGCTCAGCCACGAGCCAACAGATGGTTTTGTTTTTGGGCCAATTTTAACGGTTTCAAAATAGCCGATAATTTAAGTTCTTTCACACGGATTCGACACGTTTTTGGAGTCTGTTTTCTATGATTTTTTGGTGGCGTTTTTGGTGATCAAATAGAGACCGAAACGACACTGGAAGCATACAGGTAAGAATCAATCTAGAAGTTAAAAAGATTTTTGGATTTTTATGTTTTAAATTCTCTATTTTTTTTACCAGGTTGTAGCATAGCAATGTATCATTTGTGGCTATTAAGTTTTGAGCGTGCAGTAATTGTGTCAATTCGAACCTCACTGGAGTGTTTAGAGTTAGTTTAGAGCATGTTAAATGTCTAACACACACGAGGAGACGAGACATGCAAACAAAATTGAAAAGTCCGAACAACAACAGAGCTGAAATCGTCCTTTCAACAACTGTCCTCTCAACTCGCTGTTTTTCTTTGCTGTCTTCCGAACTTGCAAAGGTAGGATGTCCTCTTGACTTGCCTTTTTTTCCAACAGCTGTCCTCTCAACTCACTGTTCTTTTTTGCTGTCTGCTCAACTCGCAAAGGTAGCGCTGTCCTCATAGCTCGCCTTTTTTTCAACAACTGCCCTCTTAATTCGCTGTTCTTATTTGCTGTCCTCCCAAATCGCTAAGGTAGGTTGTCCTCTTGACTTGCCTTTTTTTTCAACAGCTGTTCTCTCAACCCACTGTTCTTCTTTGCTGTCCACCCAACTCGCAAAGAAAAGGCTGTCGTCACAACTCATCTTTTTTCCAAAAGCTGTTCTCTCAACCCACTGTTCTTCTATGCAGTCCTCCCAACTCGCAAAGAAAAGGCTGTCCTCGCCACTTGCCTTTTTTCCAACAGCTGTTCTCTGAACTTGCTGTTTTTTTTTTTTGCTGTTCTCCCAACTTGCAAAAGAAGGCTGTCCTCCCGACTCGCCTTTTATCCAATTGCTGTTCTATCAATTCGCTGTTTTTCTTTGCTGTCCTCCCAACTCGCAAACGTGGGGCTGTCCTCCCGACTCACTGTTTTCCAAGCTGCTGTTCTCTCAACTCGCTGTTCTTGATTGCTGTACTCTCAACTCGCAAACGTAGGGCTGTCTTCCCAACTCGCCTTTTTTCCCAGCTGCTGTCCTCTCAACTCGCTGTACTTCTTTGCTACCCTCCCAACTTGCAAAAGTGAGGCTGTCCTCCCCACTTGCCTTTTTCCCAACAACTGTCCTCTCAACTCGCTGTTCTTCATTGCTGTCCTTCCAACTCGCAAAGGAAAGGCTGTCCTTACAACTCACCTTTTTTCCAACAGCTGTCCTCTCAACTCGCTGTTCTTCTTGTTTTCCCCCAACTCGCAAAGGTAAAGCTTCCCTCACAACTCACCTTTCTTTCCATCAGCTGTCCTCTAAACCTCGCTGTTTTTTTTGTTGTCCTTCAAACTCGCAAAAGTAGGCTGTCGTCCTGACTTAATTTTTTCAACAGCTGTTCTCTCAACTCACTGTTTTTTTTTGCTGTCCGCTCAACTCGCAAAGGTAGGGCTGTCCTCCTGACTCGCTTTTTCCAACAGCTGTTCTCTCAACTCACTGTTTTTTTTTGCTGTCCGCCCAACTTACAAAGGTAGGCTGTCCTTCTGACTCGCCTTTTCTACAACAACTGTCCTCTCAACCCACTGTTCTTCTTTGCAAACCACCCAACTCGCAAAGAAAAGGCTGTCCTCACAACTCACCTTTCTTCCAACAGCTGTCCTTTGAACTCGCTGTTCTTTTTTGCTACCCTCCCAACTCGCAAAAGTAGGCTGTCCTCCCGACTCGCCTTTTTCCATTAGCTGTTCTTTCAACCAACTGTTCTTCTTTGCTGTCCTCCCAACTCGCAAAAGAAGGCTGTCCTCCTTACTCGATTTTTTCCAACAGCTGTTCTCTCAACTCTTTCTTCTTCTTAGCTGTCCGCTCAACTCGCAAAGGTAGGGCTGTCCACCTGACTCGCTTTTTCCAACAGCTGTTCTCTTAACTCACTGTTTTTCTTTGCTGTCCGCCCAACTCACAAAGGTAGCGCTGTCCTCACAGCTCGCCTTTTTTTCAACAGCTGTCCTCTCAACTCGCAGTTCTTCTTTGCTGTCCTCCCAACTCGCTTAGGTGGGTTGTCCTTCTGACTCGACTTTTTAACCACAGCTGTCCTCTCAACCCACTGTTCTTCTTTGCAGTCCTCCCAACTCGCAAAGAAAAGGCTGTCCTCACAACTAACCTTTTTTCCAACAGCTGTCCTCTGAACTCGCTGTTTTTTTTTGCTACCCTCCCAACTCGCAAAAGTAGGCTGTCCTCCCGACTCGCCTTTTTCCATTAGCTGTTCTTTCAACCAGCTGTTCTTCTTTGCTGTCCTCCCAATTTGCAAAGGAAGGCTGTCCTCCTGGCTCGCTTTTTTCCAACAGCTGTCCTCTCAACTCACTGTTCTTCTTTGCTGTCCGCTCAACTCGCAAGGTAGGGCTATCCTCTTGACTCACTTTTTCCAACAGTTGTTCTCTCAACTCACTGTTTTTCTTTGCTGTCCGCCCAACTCGCAAAGGAAGCGCTGTCCTCACAGCTCGCCTTTTTTCAACAGCTGTCCTCTTAATTCGCTGTTCTTTTCAACTGTCCTCCCAACTCGCTAAGGTAGGTTGTCCTCTTGACTCGCCTTTTTCCATCAACTGTCCTCTCAACTCGCTGTTCTTCGTTGGTGTCCTTCCAACTCGTAAATAAAAGGCTGTCCGTAAAACTCACCCCTTATCCAACAGCTGTCCTCTCAACTCACTGTTCTTGATTGCAGTTCTCCCAACTCGCAAAGAAGGCTGTCCTCCTGACTTGCTTTGTTTTTCAACAGCAGTCCTCTCAACTCGCTGTTCTTCTTTGCTGTTTTCCCAACTCGCAAACCTAGGCTGTCCTCCCGAATCGCCCGTTTCAACAGCTGTCCTCTCAACTCGCGATTCTTCTTTGCTGTCCTCCCAACTCGCAATGAAAAAACTGTCCTCACAACTCATTTTTTCCAAACAACTGTCCCCTGAACGCGCTGTTCTTCTTTGCTGTCCTCCCAACTCGTAAAGGTAAGGCTATCCTCCTGACTAGCCTTTTCCCAACAGCTGTTCTCTCAACTCGTTGTTCAACTTTGCTATCTTCCCAACTCGCAGAGGAAAGCTGTCCTCCTGACTTGCTTTGATTTTCAACAACTGTATTTTCAACTGGCTGTTTCACTTTGCTATCCTTCCCACTCACAAAGGTAAGGCTGTCCTCGCAATTTGCCTTTTTCCAAAAGCTGTTCTCTCAACTGGCTGTTCTACTTTGCTGTCCACCCAACTCGCGAAGGTAGGCTTTCCTCCCGACTCGCCTTTTTTTCAACTGTCTGTTCTTCTTTACTGTCCTTTCAACTTGCCAACGTAGAGCTGTCCTCCCAACTGACTCGCCTTATTTCCAACAGCTGTCCTCTCAACTCACTGATCTTCTTTGCTATCCGCTCAACTCGCAAAGGAAGGGCTGCCCTCCCAACTCGCAAATGTAGGCTGTCCTCCCGACTCGCCTTTTTTCCAACAGCTGTTCTTTCAACTCACTGATCTTAGCTGTCCTCCCAGCTCGCAAAGGCTGTCCTCCCGACTCGCCTTTTTTTCAACAGCAACAGCTTGCAATTCGCTGTTCTTCTTTGTTGTTCTCCGAACTCGCAAAAGTAGAGCTGTCCTTCCGACTTGCATTTTTTCAAAGCTGCTGTCATCTCAACTCGCTGTATTTCTTTGCCACCCTCCCAACTCGCAAAGGTGAGGCTGTTCTCAAACCTCGCCTTTTTTCCAACAACTGTCCTCTCAACTCGCTGTTCTTCATTGCTGTCCTTCCAATTCGTAAAGGAAAGGCTGTCCTTACAACCCACCTTTTCTCCAACAGCTGTCCTCTCAACTCGTTGTTCTTCTTTGCTGTCCTTCTGAATCGCCTATTTTCCAACAGCTGTCCTCTCAACTCGTTATTCTTCTTTGCTATCCTCCAAACTCGCAAAGGTAGGCTGACCTCCCGACTAGCGTTTTTTTCCAACAGCTGTCCTCTCAACTCTTTGTTCTTCTTTGCTGTCCTCCCAACTCGCTGAAGTAGTCTGTCCCCTTAACTCGCCTTTTTCTAATAGCTTTTCTCTCAACTCGCTGTTCTTCTTTGCTTTCCTTCCAACTGCCAAAGGTAGGCTGTCCTCTCTGTAGGATACAGATTAGGCAGTGAAAAGAGCAGAGAATCGATCACACGCCATCTAACATGATAGTTTGGGAGGCTAACCCTTCATTTCAACAGCTGTTCTCTCAACCCACTGTTCTTCTTTGCTGTCCGCCCAACTCGCAAAGGTATTGATTTACTATCGGCAAATATTCTGCAGCATATCATGCTATCATTTTGTGGTTGATACTTCAATAACGTTTTATTTTGCTTTTCCTGAAAAATTGTTGATATGATAGTGATATTTGTTTTACAGTTCGCCTAAAAATGAACACCAAAAAATACTATCATTTTGGTATAAATACCCCAATTTGGTTGCCTTTTGCTATCGTTCCATGCATCAAAATCTGCTCGGGTCCCCCGATAATTAGTTCAATAAATAATTAATTTTTAATGACAGAAAACATTCAAAAAAATCGAATGCATTAAAGATACCGTGCTTCATATTTCCAGAGAGTAAAAGATTAATCTCATTCGAGTTGTTATTAATTTATCAATCCATCAATATTCTAAATGGCATCCGCACCATTTTGCTGCCCTGCGGTGCGTTCGACTTCGAAACCTCTTCACCACCAAGTGGGGCAGGAAGCGCTAGCTGGTTTTTCCGGGCACAAATCAATCCGAACCATCAAACGTCGCTTCGAGATCGGAACGGTGTCAGAGTGTAAAGTGAATTAAAGATTTATCGTTGATTGGATAAATAAACTGTTCCCCGAGAACCGGTGAAGATAGACGGATGCTTTTTTTCCGATTTCTTTTCCAACCCCCTACCGAAAGCTCTTCAGAGGTATTCTAAAGAGAAACACTTCCATGGCAGGGCGTTTTTCGTATGGTAGATTTCTCTTTCGTTTCCGGACTTTGATTGGCTTGATTCGTGTTTACAGTTCAACAGAAAATCCTACACGGAACTTGTCCCTTCCTTTTCGGCAGCAGCGGTGGTATCTCTACCTTCCGAAAATCGAACCCAATGAACGATGTTCCAAATGCTAATTTAATGGCCCCGGGTACAAGCTTTATGGGGATTGATACTTGTGTTTGCCGGTCATGAATTTTGGTCCAGTGCTTTTGACTTCAACCGAACCATTTGGTCGGCTGTGAGGTTAACAGAATTGTAAACCAGACTGGCGATAATCGAAATGAAAATTCAATCCACTCGACCATTTATATCTGAATTCAATTTCAGGTGATTGAGAATAAAAAAAACAAAATTATGGCTCCGACATATGATTTAACAATAGAGTGTCTTGCTTGAAACAGCCGAGTTACAAAAATTAAATATCACGAATCAGACTCTGCTCCAATAATGAACTTCCTTGGAGGTGGAATTATTGGTATAAGATTCTATGCCGGACCGGCATTAACGAGTCTACAGGCTTAAATTCAGCAATCATCCTTCAGAGTGCAATGCGTCTGGTAGATATAAAAAAAATTCTCAAATGTATTTGTGAAGCCACTATAATCAGCAATGAAGATCAACTTTAAATTTGATCAGTAGTCGCTAAAAGACATTTTTCTCTAGAAAAATAATTTAATTAAATCTGCCTCCCGTTGCTCGATTTGTAGCGATAACCAATTTCAGTTTCTTCCACCGAAAAACTATTAGGGATTACATTGGATTAGCCCCACTCAACAAAACCAGCTGAAATTGCCATTTACATACAGCCGTAGGAATAGTTAATCCTCTAAATATGACTTGTTTTGTCGTGCGTATATACCTAACCTACTAGTTAGTGTGCCCTCGATAAAAGCAACTTATCGGATTAGCAGCGGCAAAAACAAATACTTATACTTCCAATGCCAGCCAGAGCTTGATGATGAAGTTTCGAGTTGCCATTTGACGCAAAACAACCAGCCGAGTTCGTCATAACCAACTCTCTCCCGTCTCGTTGCAGGATTCCAACGAAATTGAGTCATAAAAAGTAACGCCCTTGTCTTTGGGCTGCTGAAAAACGTGTAGCAACAAGCAACCAACAACTCCTTCAAGATATGAAGATGATGATACGCGTCGCGTTGCTCCCAGGATTACCAGGAGCCATATTGTGTCAAAGATTAGGATCCGATGTCACCCGGCAAGACAAGACTCCCGCATGTTGCCATCATCACGGCACAATCATCTTTAGTACTATTGAGTTTGCTGGAGCTTTTCCTCGAATTGCTGGGAATGTTTCCGCCAAACATTGTAATTTTGATCCTTGGTTGCGTGTTCTTCTCCTGCTTTTGATCGGAAACGTGACACGTCCGCCATATCGTATCAATTTTCAATGAGGGCTGGGGATCTGGGAAGTCGAGCCAGAAACAAAAATCAACACAGATCCAAAATATGATTCTAGATTGAATTAAAACATGAAAAATACTGTTGTTAATTCCAGATTTTGTGATGAGGTAAGAAAGATAGGGTAAACTAAAAGTTGGCTTTAGAACTGTGACTTTTTTACAATAAATGCTTTAAATTAACGACTGAGTTGCTCTCAATTGTGGCCCCCGTTCCAAATCTTGGCCGTTTCTCAGACTTTAAATTTGGCTTCCGTTGAGAACACGGGCCTAACTAAAATAACAAAATAGTATTTGAATTGCGATGGTCTCGCTCTAGAGAATCTTCGAGCAGATGGATAATCCGGTGGAACAAAAAGGTTTGATTAAACTTTTATATAACATTTTTTTTTCTGTTCTCACTTCAAAGGGTGATTTGGTCGAAATTTGGTCAATATCAACTTGACGTATTTCTTTCAATTTTGCATTTAAAAAACCTGAACACCCCTCATTTTGAAGGTGTGTGTGTAGAATGTTGCTCCTATTTTGATTTTGGAATTCACTCTTCAGTTGTCAAAATGTCGTTCAAGGAAGAAGAGCAGCGTATCAAAGTTTTGCTCGCGCATCGCGATAATTCGAGCTACTCGCACGCAAAGCTGCCAAAATCGCTAAAAGTTGCCAAATCAACCGTTACAAATGTAATTAAAGTGTTTGGGGAACGTTTGTCGACAGCCAGGAAGTCTGGATCGGGGGGAAATCGAAAACCGGAAGCTGCTGAGACAACAAAGAGTGTTGCCGGCAGTTTCAAGCGAAACCCTAACCTTTCTCTCCGAGATGCCGCAAATAAGCTGGGTGTATCGTCTACAACCATGCATCGAGCCGGACTATCGACTTACAAGAAGGTAGTGACTCCAAATCGCGATGATAAACAAAATACGGTGGCCAAAGCGCGATCCCGGAGGCTGTACACGACGATGCTGAAGAAGTTTGACCGCGTGGTAATAAACGACGAAACCTACGTCAAAGCCGACTACAAGCAGCTTCCGGGACAGGAGTTTAATACGGCAAAAGGAAGGGGAAAGGTAGCAGATATTTTCAAGCACATGAAACTGTCAATGTTCGCGAAGAAACATCTGGTTTGGCAAGCCATCTGTACCTGTGGCTTGAAAAGTAGCATTTTCATAGCTTCCGGGACTGTCAACCAAGAAATTTACGTGAAAAAGTGTTTGAATAAACGTCTGCTGCCTTTCCTGAAGAAACACGGTTGTTCCGTACTGTTTTGGCCAGATTTGGCATCTTGCCATTACGGTAAAAAGGCCATAGAGTGGTACGCCGCCAACAACGTGTAGGTGGTTCCCAAGGACAAGAACCCTCCCAACACGCCAGAGCTCCGCCCAATTGAGAAATATTGGGCTATTGTCAAGCGGAACCTAAAGAAGACCAAAAAAACTGCTAAGGACGAGCAGCAGTTCAAGGCAAACTGGCTTTCTGCGGCGAAGAAGGTGGACAAGGTGGCTGCACAAAATCTGATGGCAGGGGTTAAGCGTAATGCCCGGCAATTCGGATTTGGAAAAGCGGAAGCGGAAACGATTTCACCGATTTACACGCGTTTTCCATTGACCAAATTTTGACCGTATCACCCTTTATACTCTCTCTGGAAAATGAGGAAATTTCAAAGCGCAAACATTCAGGAATTTTTGAAAAATCAGCAAGGTCTTTACAATATCAGGAAAAAAATAGTGCATTTGGCACCTCTGCCTGGCATACACCCAATCAATGCGAATCATTGTTGAGCGAAAATGTTCGCGTGGGGGTCCGCGTTATATATATATAAAAAAAAATAGAGGTCTCAAAGTTTAACGGGCATCTGCGAAGTCAGCTTATTGCACAAATTCAATTATGAGCAAACTATAAATTCTTCTGCCTGTGCAACACTGGCGGAAGATTTTAGCGACTTTTGCTTATAAGTACCCGGATCGGAACGAATTCGCAACTGGACCGATTACTGTCAAAATATTAATTGTCAGTTTAAATCTGTCCGATTTTTGTTGGAATTCTGTTAGATTTTCCTCACCATTTGGTAGTTTTGACAGCTCACTCGCAAAAACTTATCGTCGTCAAGAAAGTTGTGTCACCAGAGCACTGAATTCGTCCGAATTCGGTTGGAATTTGGTCTGATTTCTATCCGATTCACGGGTCGAACGGACCGAATTCCAACCGATTTTGGTCCGATTTTTGATCCGGGTATTGGTGGGCCAAACAGACCTAAAAATAATTCAGATTTTTCAACGGTAATTTTTTAACCAGACTTTTCAAGAACGGCATCGTGTAGTAAGTAGAACAAGGATAATTGCTTGTAAAAGTTATTCAATAACTTGAATAATTTGTATCTCAGATACCGACAAAAGCTAGGCTTAAGTATATGTGAGCGAGGAAAAGACAGGGTTCAGAAAATCAAGGGGTTCGGATTACTAGCGGATGCGAATCACGTGAAATGTCATGTCACGGGTGGTTGCAAGACGAAATCAAATCAGCGGTATTGTTGTACTAACAGCGGATGCCTAGCTCTAAATTGCAATCTACCCCCACGAATCAGTGCTGCTTGATCAAGAAAAAGTAGATTTTAGGGCATGAAGCTGCTTAGAAATAGATAATCTGATAGACAAACCCTGACAGATGTCAACGCGAACGGAAATGTCATTTCTAATGTATCGGTTGGACTGTTTTCCACTCGAAAACAATGGGACGGCTTCGGCTGGGAAGGATGGCATCGCAGTTGAACTCATCAAAATGGGCCTTGACAAGTTGGCCGATTGCCTTCACCGGTTGATAGTCCGGATCCGGGACACAGAATAGTTACCGGAAGAGTGGAAAGAGAGACTGTGGGAACTACCGAGCGATCACTGTCCTAAATGCCGCCTACAAAGTGCTGCACCAATTCCTACTCCGACTTCATGGAGGGACGGTCAACGACGACCAAGATCTTCACATTACGGCAAATCCTCCGAAAAAGCCAAGAAAACCAAGTCTATTCATCGACTTCAAAGCCGCACATGACACGATCGACCGTGACGAGAACGTCTTTTCCGGGAAGCTGAATTGTTGAGTTCATTCGAATCGCGCAGAGGACTTCGACAAGGTGATGGTCTATTCTGCATGATGTTCTGAGACCGACCGAACCGCCTTGTCTAGTTAGGTCACGGTCGACGGCGATGAGCTGGAAATAGTCGAAGACTTCGTTTTTCTTGGCTCACTGGTGACCGCAGACAATGACACCAGCCGTAAGATCCGGCGCCGAATTATCGGCGGAAGTCGTGACTACTATGGACTCCACAAGCAACTGCGGTCGAGAATACTTAGCCCTCGCACGAAGTGTAACCTGTATATGACGCTCATTGGACCGGTTGTTCGAGTGACGGAGTATTCGAGCGACGAATGTTAAGAACCATCTTTGGCGGCATGCAGGAGAACGGAGTGTGGAGGCGAAGGATGAATC
The DNA here is from genome assembly GCF_029784155.1 of Uranotaenia lowii. NCBI lineage: Eukaryota > Metazoa > Arthropoda > Insecta > Diptera > Culicidae > Uranotaenia > Uranotaenia lowii. The sequence continues at coordinate 157,089,428 of NC_073691.1, read as the reverse complement.
ACGAGCTCGCGCGACTCTACGGTGAACCCAGAATCCAAAAGGTGGTGGAGGCTGGCCGGATACGCTGGGCTGGACATGTTACGAGAAAGCCGGACGACTGTCCTTCGAAAAAGGGGTTCGCTACGAATCCGGTAGGAACACGACAAGCAGGGGCGCAACGAGCGAGGTGGGTGCGACATTTTCGGTGCAACCGGGACTGCCAACTAGGAAATATACGTGAAAGAGTGTCTTCAAAAGCGTTTGCTGCCCTTCCTGAAGAAACATGACTGTTCTGTGCTGTTTTTGCCGAATTTAGCATCCTGCCATTATGGAAAAAGGCCATGGAGTGATATGTCACCACAAACACTCAGGATAAGAACCCTCTCAACATACCAGAACTTCTCCCAGTCGAAAAATATCAGGCGATAGTTAAGCGGAACCTAAAGAAGACACAAAAAACTGTAAGCAGAAAAAACGGTCAATCGAAAACGCTCACTGAAGAAGGTAGTAAGTTGCTATCGAAATACCGGTATATGAACTTTTCATTTACCGTGATTGAATTAAAAGGAATCTTTCGATTGCTTTGATTCAGTTCAGCAAACTGGCGGGCGTTCTGCTGCGGAGAAAGTGGATGGCAAGTGTCAAACGAAAGACTCGCCAATTTGGACTAGGTCTACCATAATCTTATCTGAGAACTTTTCCGACTTTTACACATATTGATCTTCATGATACTTTGATTTTTTTGAATAAACAAGGAATCGATTTACACGCAATTTAGTTTGACCACTTTCTTATTCGAACACCCTATAACAAACTATTTACCTTCCTGGTACCTGCCGAAACATAAACCTCTAAACTCTAAAGAGAAAGCGTAATCCCCCAGACAACCATTTGGTGGGTATTTCGAATTTGCAACGCAAATATACGTGCAAATATACGTGTAAACATATCGTATATAATGTAGCAAAACCATTATATACGTATGATTTTGGAGGCCATATAGGTACATTAGCAAACATATTCTTGATTTGGATTGTATAAAATTACGATTTGCCCGACTTGTCATGCGCATCCTTTACGACTACCCTGATTCTTTTTGGAATATACTATGACAATTTGCATCATCATATAGATGATTGAGGTTGTAATATTCGACATTTTTCGTAACAATATGGAAAGTTTGACGACTTATTTGGTCGTCTTTTGCGACTTGAGTGCAGGGCTCTCATTTTCCGTTAGTTAAATAAAAATAAGATTATTATTTTATTTTGTACTTTAAACCAATTGGTTTATTTGTTCCCAAAAATAATAAAAATAAGATTATTTCAAAGAAATGCGTTTTTTGCTGTCAAATTCAAGTTTTTTAACGTTCATGAAGTTATTGTTAGTACCTGGACTTGATCCCCTGACCATACGATCTGCAGCTCATGATGGTTCCTCGACGCTATTTGGAATATATTAATTCAAGGGGATTTGCTTCAAAGGCATTAAACCAAAAGCAAATCGTATATTTCTATAACTTAAATCTTTTAAATCGTAGAATACGACATCGATGATCTAAAAATAGACCAACATTTTGAAGCCTCCTTTAATACGATTCCAATCATCGATGTCCCATTATCATAAACGATTTTATTGAACTTTTTTGTATTCTTTTACGTTTGCCAGCAAATACGTTTTGCAAAAATCAGACATGAGAATTAATATGCAAAGGTATACGATTGCATGCACATTATTACGAATCAATGCAGTTGTATACGTTTTTTATTTCGAATTATTTTATGCATAGCACGACAAAATCTCTCAGTCACGGCTGATCACCGTATATCGATCGTTTCACGGATTTTTTGCGAATTGTCGTACACAAAGGTTGAGTTCATATGTACATAAATACGAGTCTCTCTTCTTGTCGTAATAAAATCATGCAATGCTTTTAAATACGATAAAGAATATGCATGGACCGCACATTGTAGGTGCAGATATACGAAAATGAATATAAATAACATTCTATACGATGTAATCTGTAAATGAAAATACGACTTCTGGTTGTCTGGGCCGATTTCACTACGATTAATCAAAACCATCAAAACCAATGACGGATTTATTCGTTATAATTACCGTCTTACTATTTCTACCATTTGACCATAAGGTTTGCAGCAAGATTTTGGAACAGCTTATAGCAGATCGTGTCTTGACATTTTTGAAGCACCATAGAATACTGTATAGTTACCAATACGGGTTCCGTGAAGGATCGAGTACTCTGACAGCTGCAACTGAACTGGTCGATACCATCCATGAAGCTTTTGACAATCGAAAGTTTTTAGGAGTCTTGTTTCTGGACTTAAAAAAAGCTTTCGATACGATTGACCACGCCATTATGCTTCGGAAACTGAGTGATCTTGGAATCAGAGGCAACGCGAATGCTCTTTTCGCCAGTTTTCTTGCCAATCGGAAGCAGTACGTGCAAACAAACCAGTCATCTAGTGACCTCGGAGACCTGTGTGTAGGAGTTCCCCAGGGCAGTAATCTAGGGCACTTCTTTTCATTCTATATGTGAACGATTTGCACAAACTACGTTTGCATGGTAAGCCTAGGTTATTTGCTGACGATACATCGTTGTCATACGAGAACTCCGATGCTACGACAATAATTTGCCAGATGTCAACGGATCTAGAAAAGTTGCCAGCTTACTTCGATGTCAACCTTCTTTCACTTAACCTGGATAAGACCAAATACGTTATCTTCAGCTCAACCAATCGGCTCTCTTCCTACCAGGGACAGCTTCAAGTTGATACAACTGTCATAGAGCAGGTGAAAACCTTTAAATACCTGGGTCTTCATTTCGATGAACGCTTGAGATGGGACACACATATTGATTGTCTCAGAAAAGACCTTAGTGCCATACACAGTATTATATGGAAGATATCTCGATTCGTACCTACTAAACAACTAGCTACCCTGTATCATGCATTTGTGCAATCCAAGTTGCAATACATGGTCTCTATTTGGGGAGCTGCAAGAAAAAATGACATCAAACCACTACAAGCTATGCAGAACCGATGCCTCAAAGCTGTGTACAAACGCCCCAGACTTTTTTCCACATACAATCTATTCCACGAAGCCCCTCCATCCATATTACCAATAGCCGCATTACGCGAACTTCAAAGCGTAATTCAAATCCACAATAAGCTACACAACCCACTTTTCCACCACAACCAACAAATCCAGCAGCTAAATCACCGATTTCCCACAAGGTCAAGAGGAAATCTGATACATAGAAGAGCTAATACAGAAAAAATGAAGAAATCTCCAAACTACTTCAGCAAAATTAAGTATAATGCTCTACCAGCGTACTTGAAAGTCATATCAAACAAAATAAGCTTTAAACGCCAAGTCAAAGCTTACCTTAAAACCAACTTAGCAAGCTACTTAGTATGATGGAGAAATAAAACCAACAAAACTGTGAACTAGGTGACACACAGTTCGTAAAAAGCCCCCTTAACAGAGTGTAATCTCACTGGGGGCCTTGCTTACTCAAGTTCCTCACTCGTATTATATCCGTCACTAATCTCCACAATATCACTATTTTCTGTATTTCCTTCTCTGCCAGCCACCTCCGCCACAAAACCACCCGCCACGAAACCGCCCACCAACCCACCTCAACACCGCCTACCACGAAACCACCGACCACAACGAAAATTTTACGAAAGAAGAAGAAATAGTGTAAAAAAAGAAAATTGTGTAATCCAAGAACTGTAAACCTTTATTTTTTTGAAAAAAAAAAGATGAATAAATGTGAGGAGGTTTTATGCCTTCGGGAGAATGGTTGGAGAACAAGATCAACTCCCGGGGGCTTTTCCCTGCTCAATTAAAAAAAAAATAGTTTGAAAAGCTGGTGCTAGATCCAGAGCCACCAGTAGTGTCTGAAATACTTTTAACCGCATTTGAAGTTTTTATCTAAAATAGCTGAAAATTTTCTCACATCTCCCATGTCGGGGAGGTTACTTCCGAAGATTGAACCTGATTTGAATGTTCTTGAGAACAGACTCTCCGATAGAATTCATTATCAAGAATTTGTGCGTTCCTATCTAGGACACGACATCGTTTTATATTGGAACGTTGTTACTTCAATCAGAACCGAGGACCACCTGGAGCCCAGAGGAGGCTGCCGGTAACTAATGGTTCTCGAACGTCTGCGGCTAATGGACCCGAAAACAGAAGCCGGCTGCCCAGCAAGAAAGATCTTCAAAACAAGTAGATTAAAATCCCGCATGGCTGCCGCCGTAAGGATGCTCTTGAGAGCTACAGGAAATAAACACGCTTTATTCAGGAAACGGCTTTCTGGGACCTGCTTTAAGTAGAAAGGCACACATCACAAACCATTTGGAAGAAACGGGAAGGACATTTGTCGAGCTTTGGCGCTAATGGTAGGTCATTTTGCACACTCGTGCTCTCGACTGTTTGGTCCAGCCATTTCACGTAAACGTTAGTCTAGAAATGTTTTTGAAATTAAAGTTACAGCTTATACTTACAACAACAATAATGTAGGCACCATCGAAAAATACGTAACGATTCAAATTACCTGAAAAGAAAAAAAAACATATTGAACATCATTAGTGTTTCATACAACAATAATAGATTACAGGTCGAGAGAAATTCGGAGAAATTGAAACCAAATTTGATTCAACGAAACCTCAATCTCGTTGCAACTGTAGCAAAAAAGAATGCATACAAATGCTTCATATCCGAGGCCATGGAAAATTCTGGGAATGCTTGGCCCGTTCTGAAAATCGCATCCCGCCCACAATTGCATCCTGGAATCGGATCCAACCGAATTTTAGCAATCGGTGCCGTACCCATCAGAAAGATAATCAGTTCCAAATAAATTTTCACCGCATGATTGTCGCGCCCTGTTATTATTTCATAATTTATTAATGCGATTCGGACCGGGCCAGTTGCGAGGTGATTAAAGATTATTATACCGATTTTCGTCCGGATGCTGGCTTCGGATCCTGGATGGACGAAAGCACAGTTTTTGAGAGCCGAAATCCCAAAATGATCAACTCGTTCCGAGTTGCAAATCGAACGGTACATAACGATGGCGCCACGGCCAGAGTAGGGACCGATAAATTCCAATAATGTTCTCATTTAGCGCTTCAACAAGCATGGAGCTTTCGGCCCTGCCGGGTCAATGCCCAGGAAGTTGTGATGGCAAAATTTGACAATACTCTAATGCGTTTTGGAGTGGAAAATTGGCAGCAGCTTTATCGGGTTCAATTGCAATTTGGTAGTTTATTGAGAGTTGCGCTTTGATTATTGCTATAATCGTTCTCATAGTGGAAGTGAGAGAATTGAAAGCATTGACCAAATGTTCCAGGAGCGTCGCTAGATGTGAAAGATTTTTAATGAACTCGATATACGACAGTCTGGAAAATTTGTTAGATTTGTCTTGAGTTATTTTTTTATTTCTCCTCAAATTTTCCCATTTCCGTAAAGAATAAAGTAAACGTGTCCTAACCCACAACCTGCTTTTAAAAGTTATGAAGAAAAACACAGAGTAAAACAAACCTGACAGGCACTGTAATAGTCAGCCAAACAACTGATAAACGTCTGACCAAAGCAAGCTACATTGGCTGTTTTTCGTCAAACTTTGAGTGAAGAAATGTCGTCGAAAAGTAAAAAGCAACGTTGCAACTTTGGGACTGCCCAGCCAACATGAAATCGTAAAATAAAACATCGTCAAACTCGCATATGGGTGCAACTCAATTCGAATTCGTAATTGTGTATACTTAACATTCTACTATATCGTATTTCCATCGTAGAAGATGTTGAAACTAAATGATATACGATTTTGTATCGATATTTTTGATGGAGTCGTATTTGGTAAGACCAATGCAAAATGAAATCATTTATCAATCACAAAAGAGTTTTAAGACGCATTTCATTCGCACATAAATTATTTCTATATCGAAATCGCAATTGATTTCAGACAGATTCGTAAAATATCTCACATAAACGTCGTTTTGTGAGTCACTTTAAAGATTTAAGCGATCACCACATAAAATGACAATTCAATATGATATGGTGTATTGAATGTATTAAAATGAGTAGCGGCGTTTTATCGTGCAACCATCATCGCATAATATGATGCGTGGCTCAAAATAAACAACAACGAAGCAGAAGAATTCATCACCGAAGGCAAATTTCATCGTTAAATTTTTCGGCACCAAAAAATGTTGCTGTTTCTTGTTTTTAGATCTAGTGATGACATTGTGGTGATTGTGAAGTTTGCTGCTGAGGAAGATTCGAAATTGAAGGTAAGAGGAGAAAAAACATTTTAAATGATATTACCAGTGATTTAATTTTATTTTTTCCTATTTGTAGATGAATTTGCTCAATTTCTTCATAATCCGATGTAGGGGGGGGGGGGGGGGGGGGGGGGGGGGGGGGGGGGGGGGGTTATGTTGAAGCACAGCCTGGATCTGCCGATTTGAAAAAAAAATAGTGTTCCTGGAAAACAATCATAAGGATATGACCAACCGGACAAAATCCCAACCACTCGCAGGAAATAAATATGGCAATTTTTCCAGCAATAAGATAGGCTATAATGTTATCTGGTAAGAAATTCTTGGATAAACAGGACCAGCTACTCAGGCTCATTGTTTTTTTTTCAGCTAGGGAATGTGCCCGACGTTACAAAAATCGTCAACTTCAACCAATTATTGTCAAAAAACAGCTTGATGATTTTGGCTGGATGTTTGGTTGCTGGATGAACTTGTGCATGACGTTCCCGGTGGCAATATTTCGCTGGTTCAACCAGTCAGAGCATTTCGTGCGTGGGTAACCGAAACGAAGGGGCTAATTTTTCCCTCTGTGCAAATTCTACTGCCTTTCATCAGTACCGGAAGGCGTTAGAAAATACATGTTTTATCCTATAGTGAAACGAAACCCCACTAAGAAAGGCAGGTCCCAAAAGTGTCGATTTAACCATCTTTAATAAGATGATCAATTTACGATTTCCATAGACGTTTCTAATTCATGCACTCCTCATGATAACAGTTCTGATTATCCGTACATACGAAGAATTTCTTGAAAATGTAATTCAACAACATAGATCAAAAATTTTGTTTACTCGAATAATGATGTTACTCTTTTTTTTTTTTTTTCAGAAATCATGATTGGCCCTGATAAAATTGGTGCCCTTCCTACTGCAAAGACGCATGCACCAAGGAGAAAATCCCGGATAGGTCTAGATTCTTACCCCGTCATCCGTGAATAACAAAAACGGGAAGAAAAACATGAAAAAGCAGAATTGGGGTTCATTTCCCTCTCCGATTGCCGAAACAAGGAGAGATAAAAATATGTGTAAAGGATGTGAAGATAAACATCTTCAATAAAAATTTATTTGAGATATATTCGAAATGAATATTTATTTTGTTTTTAATATTTATATGCTACTAGCTGACCCGGTGTGCTTTGCTACACCTTCAAAAATTTTTGAAACTTGTGGTACCTAGTTATTTAACTTGTTATTTATTTGCACAAAATTTTAAGTTCAATTTCAATATCATTAATTTTTTTTTTCAAAATGAATTTGCAAATTTTTTATTTTGAAATCTCAATTTTTTTTTTTAAATCCGTGTTTTAATCCTTTTTATGACTCTGAATTTCTTTGCTTAAAAAGTTTATAACTTATGCCAAAATATTTTTTTTATAAATATGAAACTTTGTCAAACTATCATGTGGGCATTTTCAGTAACAAAATAACATCATAGGACATTTATTTTACCTATTCGGTCTCGAATTATCATACGAATTACCCCCATTCCTATATCCCTAATTGAAAGAAGGTGGGTCTCATAACATCAGAAAAACACTTCTTGTATACAAATACGATCCCACATCATATATGGCCCCATTCTCGATAAGTTCTCGAGTTATTCAAAAAATTGGTGTCCCTCTCCCTACTGTATATCTCCCCTCTGGCAAGAGAAGGGGTTTTTAAACCATCGAAGAAACATTGCTTGTACACAAATTTGCTCCCATGATAATTTAATTCTATTTTCTCGATAAGTTTTAGAAATATTAAACAAATTTTATCAATGCCCTCTTTTCCCTCTATATCGTTCCACTGATTTGTGGTAGTGATGCTAAACTACCGGAAAAAAACATATCTTGAGCTCGAATACCCTCTCATGCCAAATTTGGTTTCGATTGATTTATAAGTTGTCGAGTTATGCTATAAAATTTGTATCGGAGCCGCTCTTCCTACCTATCCCCTACCTGGAAGAACAGGATCAAGATTGAACATTCCGTGTATTCAAATACACTCCTATGCCAAATTCTTCCCCAGTTGCTAAATTGAATGATTGTTCCATTTGTTAGATAAGTTTTTGGTTTATGCAAAACAATCATACACATATGAGCTTCCGTCTTCCCTAACTGCATTCTCAATTGAAGGAGAAAGAAGTCTCAAATAAGCTAATAACCATTTCACGTATTCATGCCAAAGCTTTCCCATGCCAAAGTTGTTTCCATTTGCTTGATTAGTTCTCGAGTAATGCGAATAATTGTAAAGGAGCCCCCTCCCTCCCCCTCTCCTTCATATCACCCCACTGGAAGGAGGTAGTAGTACCAAATATTCACATAAACCTTCCCTGTGCTCAAATACCCGCTCAACCCAAATTTCATTCCATATGCTTAGTAAGTTTCCGAGGGATGTTAAAATTATACGGGAGGACCCTCCCCCCTTAAGATTTTCCGACTTGAAGGACGAAAGGCTCTCAAAATATCATAGAAACATTTATCGTAATCATAAACCTTCCCACGTCAAATTGGGTGCCATTTGCTAGATTATTTATCCAGTTATGCTAAAAATTGTAAAGGAGCACCCTCCCCCCCTTTCTATATCCTCACTGGAAGGAGGGAGGAGTACCAAATATTCATAGAACTGTTTATCGTACCCATATACCCTTCCTAGCCAAATTTGGTTTCATTTGCTCGAATAGTTTTCAAGCTATGCAATAGAAAAGTGGTTAAAGCCCCTCCCCCCCTTCCTGTATCTCCAATGGAAGGAGGGAGGGGTTTGAAATAATCATAGAACCATTTTTCGTATTCCACTACCCTCCTATGCCAAATTTTGTTCCATTAGCTTGATTAGTTTTCGAGTTATATGAAAAATTGTAAGGTAGCCCCCCCCCCCCCTCTTCCTATCATCCCACTGAGAAGAAGGAGGGGTACCAAATATTCATAGAAATATTCCTCGTTCCCAAATATCACCCCATGCCAAATTTGATACCATTTGCTTGATGGGTTCTCGACTTATGCAAAAATTGTCTTTTGTTTGGGAGGCCCCTCCATCCCTTCATGAGAGAGGGAGGGGTCTCAAACCATAATAGGAACCTTCCCCTGCCTCCAATACCCCCACCTGCCAAGTTTCACGCAAATCGGTTCAGTAGTTTCCGAGTCTATAGGGAACAGACAGACAGACAGACAGACAGACAGACAGAAATTCATTTTTATATATATAGATTTCCTAACCCATTTTAAATTATTCTCAAAAATCGTATTTCAATCACAATTGTACACACAATATGCTACGTAATATGGTTCCCAAAATTGTTTAATGGTACAAATCGTACAAGACTACAGCACACCTCGCATAAAGTATCGTTCAAACAATCATTCGAATGTCAAATTTCATCATATCGTACATAAGTACAACACACCTTCTGTAGAGTTTGACTTAAGTTGTGAATCAATGTCCTCGCGTCGACCGAACTTTTCACCGCGGCGATTGATCCGGACTGACCAAAAAGGTAAACAATTACAGAGAATCGCAAGTGAGAGGGAGAACGTCAATTTTCTATTGTTCAGAACCGACGAATAGTGGATTCGTAGTGTTCACTGGAATAGTTGCCAGTTGAACAGAATGGAAATGGTTAGTCAATTGTTGCCAGTATGACGGATGGAAAATCCGAGCATTTATCAAATACAATTTTTACCTGATCTCTTAACATGATTTGACGAAGATAGATCTGATTGTATTATCAGTTTCCGTTACAAATAGTACTCTTTTCTTTGTGATATCACAACATCCTTTTTTGGTGCGTCTTGTTTTGGTTAGGCTCTTGCCATGAGCAGATAACTGGCTCTGCGCGTAGCTTCCAGAACAAGTCCGCATACGTTGCGCCCTCTTTCGCTGCCACGATGAGGGCATCACCCCTAAACGGTTGAGGTTTAGGTTTTGGAGGTGGTTTTGGTTTCATGACGATCTTTTTTTCGCGTTCTCTTTTCTATTACGAACCATTCGCCAACCGGCAGCACTTCTTTCTCCGTCAACATCCTCGTAGTCCGTATCCCTCCTTTTTTGGAGTAATCGATTACGACGGGGGAGTCGCGATCTCTTTCCGCGGCTTTTCTCGGCTTGGACTCCTTCGTAGGTCATTGGGATGCAACCAATTTTGCTTCCTTCAGGGTTTTCTCCGCAGCCTTGGCTTTCTGTTCGTTTCTTGACGACACTCTGCAAAGGCACCATCAATTTCGGCACCCGGTCTTAATGTGCGTGTTGAATGGAACTTTTTGGCTCTATGGCCCAGAAATAACTAAACGCAAACTTAAGTTGGTGGCAACATTCATTCGTTGCAAAGTCGGAAAACCCATTTTATTTACCCTCAAATACACCGATTTTTAAAAGAACGCGACTTACATGTTAATTAAGGCCACTGGCCACTCTCTGAAACACCCTTTGGCCAACGATCTTCTCACGGACCTGCTGCGGTTCGCTCTTGTTTTCCTTTGTGCCGATTCCCGCACGTGGGTGCGCGGTGCGGAAAGTCTCCTGGCTTTCCTCGGGAAATAATCCTTTTCGTGCCGTGAATGCACGGTGCTGCTCCTCTCGACGAACTCCGGTAGCAATTCTGCCTCGATCGAATCCAACAGCTGTAATTTTGAAGAACTTCGACAGCTGTTCTGGTCGGGACAACTCCGAAACCTGTTTCGATGAAGCGCCAGCAGGCTGGGTTCCAATGACGTTTCTCTCCGGTGTACTGTCATCTGCACCAATGTTTTCACGAGGTGGAATGGCCATCCCGAAGGTTTCTCCTTCCTTTGACACGCTCACTCCTGGTGCGAAGATCCCGTCAGATTACAATTGGATCTCAGTCACGGAAGCTCAGTTGATCACCTTCCGGAAGCGACGAAAATTCGAGACGTCTCTCGAATTGTTAAAACTGAAGCGAATGTCGAAAGCCCTGACCTGACAGATCCGACGCAAACGGATCCGGTACCCAAGGGTCCGAATATGGACGAAAGATCCAATTCAAAGCTCCAACGTTGGTTCCGGTTTGAGCGAAGGAACCAATTTAAATTCCGCGGCACGAAAGCTGCGGTATAAATATCCGGTGGCGAAAATGTGGCCTCGTGTAATGTGCGTGGCCTGTAATAAGGGTCTTTTAAAAAAGCTAATTGGCCATTTCAATTTGCCGCTTACCTGCAATACGTTTAGTGCACTACGCCCGTTTTTCCCTTCAGGGACAGAAAGAATCGCTTTCTGAGATCGGCGTTTTATTTTCGGCGGCTTTTCTTGGAATTTTCCACTTTACACGCGTTTTTACACAATGCTGCGGTGCTCGCACTACCAGCAGCATGCGAGCCTTAATAACGTACCCGGCATACAACTTTACAGCGTCGATCTTGCTGGGCGAATGAAAAATTTTCCCGGAACTTTGGTCGTCGCTCGTTCAGTTGTGCCTAACGCGAAGAATAAATCTGTCATGGGTGACGTTTTTCACTGACGTTTCTTTCGGCAGACGTCTACTCGATGTCTGGCTGACAAGCCAATAAGATTCCAAACTCGTACGGTTGTTTTGGTTCGGTGTTTTTATGTTTGTTTTTATGTATCAGGCAGGGGTGCTTTTCGTGTGTGCACGCTACCAATTGTTTGAAAGGGAATGGGTAAAAAATAAATAGTTTGCGCATTGACTCGAAAAACGTATCGGAAAATTCAAATGTAACACACGTTAGTGGTGCTTCGCAAGAACTCCTGCATCTTGTTGATCATGTCGGCTGCCTTCAAAAGGCCACATTTTTGACGCTCCTTGATGCACCTCTTCCTACTACAGGGACCTGCTTCTCTTGCAGGGAACCACTGCGCTTTTCAGTGGACCCATCTGCGGCAGGGCTTCTCCCTACTTCCTTGGAAGCCTCCTTGCCAATCTGCTTTCCTAGCTCCTTTACTTCTTTGTTCAGTAGAGGAGACCTAAGGAGTCCTCTCTTCGCAAAGACCTCTGTCTGCGTTTTTCTACCTTATTCAACTTCGACCGAGCGAACGTCAGTTGTCTCGACGTTCCCTCTGTTTTTTAATGTTATTGTTATTAATGTTAATATTAAGTCTCAGGAGTAGCTTCAGCGCTGCAAGGACTTCATTACTGTGAGGTGTGTCCTAATGTCTTACAGGCTACCGTTAGCGACTGGCACGTTCCCGACCCGCCAGTTTTCCACCTCATCAGCACGGTCTTTTGCGTGGAGAATCTTGGGTCGTTGTATTCAATATATTCCGGGAACGGCTGGGTTCGTAGCTATCGGTTGCAACAAAATGGCGTTCCTCAAGCTGGTCAACCAACGATTTAACTACCGACGATCCCAAGTGTTTTAGCTTGGTCTGATGATGGCATTGAATCGCTTGATTGTTGGTGCGACACAGAAGCTTTTCAGTTGAAACGGGAAGCTTTGCCTCAAGAAGTTTCTATAACAAGGTCGCTTTTTATGTCGATGACTCGTAGGCCAGATCTACAAAAGTAGAGAGTAAGAGTTTATCATGGCACAAGTCAATGGAAGAACCTTTTTTCTTTCCGTGATAAGGTATTTGGAAGCCTCTCTCTGGGCCATCTGACCGGGAAATGGGACGACTTGTAACAGAAACTGTCGGTCAAAAGTATTGCATTATGAAGTTGGTAACGGGTAGGACACGAGGAATACGATGCGTAAGTAGTTTAGATTCAAGTGAGGATTGTGCAGAGGTGTCCGGAGCTCCGAAGCTCGGTAGCAGCACCAGTGGGCCACCGGATCACTAACTGCAGCGGGAACTGCACGCACGACTCCCTGCACGCTTGTGGTGGATCCCGCGGTATGCGTTTAATCCATTCACACAGAGAGAATTTATGATAAACCCATACATCCATTCGTGCGCCACACAAGAATATGCGCGACATCCCAAAATCCCGTCAACCAAAAAATGCTTCGGGTTCAAATGATATCCCGAGTATTGCATTGTACGACGAGATCATGCAATCCCTTTGAATGGTCCGATCATCAATGCTAATTTGTATCGAGAAGTTGATGTTTCCAGAGGTTTGTGAAACGGCAAAATCATCGGCAGTCAACTGGATACATTCAGAAAGGTTTAGGAAAAGGTGAGCCTAAAAGGTATCCAACCAAACACCGAGGGCTGATGCGAATTTCTCCACAATCAGTTCTGCTTTCGGAGAGGTGATACACAGCGCCAGATGAGCAAGAATTTGAACCACTATAGCATGAAGCTTTAACGATGGGTTTCTCGGTAGAAACCATGCAGCGACCAACTTCAGAAGCGATCGAAATGGCGGGATCCTAACAGAATTAATACTGCGAAATCGATTCCATGCACGCAATCAAGTAGAATTTGAGTATTTAAGCGTATCGGCGAAGCTAGGTCGACCAACACGAAGGTAATACGTACTAGTATTTGGATCATGAGAGAATACAGGATCATCAGAGAGGCAGGAGCTGTAAGACTGCTCCTCAAGACCGGAAGATGGAGTTTTCGGTGGCTTGCAATCATCGGAAAATGGATCGATCGAAGAGGGTGAGTAGTAGACGCAGTATCTCACTTGTCCTTGAGTTCACCTTTTTCTTCGTTCAGTTGAAATCTGCAAACAGAATTTTATTGAAAAACATTGAATAAATAACATAAAGAAAAATTTATTTTTTAGTTCTTTCAGACGCCGTTTACATACGCCATAAAGGGTGAACACGAGATTATTGCGACATCGAGAATGACATGCCAATTTTCTTATGATGTTTAGAATCAAACCAAAATGTTAGGGCAGTTTTATACATTGTATGTATATTTACTTCAAAAACCAAAAGAAAAGTTAATCGATGGAGCTTTGAGTGTAAAATTGAACGCATTTTCGCTTGATGCCCTCCATCAAAGTCTTGCCGGTTTCTCAGATTTTTCATTTTCTTAACATGTCTTTCTCGTCTTTTATTGTCTTTTTGCTCTTCCGAAGTTCCCGCTTCATTATTACCCAGTACTGCTACACCGGGCGCCAAATCTTGCAAAAATAGCGGAGCTTTGTCGTGCTGCTGCGGCAAAAGGCGCTTCTCGAAGCACTCAGATTTGTAGATCTCGCCATTTACTGTGCCATTTGTCACGAAAGGCTCACTCCTCAGTTCGTAAGAGCAGATGGCCTGACAAACGTGATTTTTGGAGGCGAACTTCGACATTTTATTCTTCTTAAATTTGTCGTCCACATCGAACTTGCTCTTGCCAGTGAAAAACTCCAACCCTGGAATTTGTTTAAAATCGGCATCTATATACGTTTCGTCGTCCATCACACAGCAGCCATATTGTGTCAGCATCTTCTCGTAGCGCTTCGGTGCCCGAGTTTTAGCCGTCGATTGTTGCCAACCATCGCGGTTTGGGAAATTCTGTACCTTGTATGTATGTACGTTCAAACATAGTCCAGCTCCTTTCTTTCCATTCTAGACGTAGCTCTAGGACATGCCTACCTTTTTAGCCAAATCACGGCTTGAGACGTTGAGATTTGCTTCAATCATTCTCTTCACCTTTCCCTCCGTTTTTTTGTTCTCTGGTCCCGGTTTTCTTCCAGCTCCTTTGCCGTGGTCCAACGTCAACCGCTCCTGGAACCCTTTCAACACTCTGGAGACGTTTCAATGGTGAATGTTCAACATTTTCTCAACTGCCGGTGTGACAGGTCAGGAAAGAATTTGTTCTCTTGACTCGAGTTGTTTCATCTTTATTTTCGTTGAATCGATTCGAGTTTGACGGCATGTAAACAATACACATCAATGAGAAAGTGTGCAAAATTTGGTTGATTTTTACCCAATGGAAAAAAATGTATGCCCTTTTGAATATGTCGCAATAATTTCGTGTTCGCCTTCTAGTTTTTTGGATGCTTGTTGGACACTTGATGAAAACAATATCATGAACCGACATTTCAACGATCCAGTGATAAAATCAATTTGTGATTATACGTTCCTATTCTTAACTTATTTTATTGAGAAACTAATGTTTTTCAAAGTTCTAGAACTTCAAGAGTAAATATAAATTAAGTCTTTATTGGAAGGATGGTAAATTTTTTTAAAATTATCGAAAACCATTTTCAAAATATTAGTAAAAGTAATCTGACATCTATATATATATAAAGCAATTTCTGTGGGTTTGTTTGTTTGTTTGTTTGTTTGTTTGTTTGTCCACTATAGGCTCAGCCATCTTAAGAGCTAGAGAGCTGAAATTTGGCACGGATACTCATTAGGACCAGGAATGATGAAAAATGTTTTCAGATTTTTTGATGACCCCTTCTAAAGGGGGTCGTCCATACAAGACAAATATTGTTTTCGCGATATTGACGTTAGTTTTCGTCGGATTGTGACAAAAATTTGCACATAGGGGTTTTGAGAGATGGGCAATTGATTTCAGGTATGGAATTTCGTGTCAGGGGTCGAGAAAAGGGGTCGTCCATATGAACTGTTCAGTGTTTTTACTATACTGACGTTATTACGCATTGGATTGATATGAAAATTTGCACATGAGTGTTTTAAGGAACGAGCAATCGATTACAGGTATTAAATTCAGGGTCAGGGGTCGGCCAAAGGGGTCATCCATATCAACTTTTCAATGTTTTTACGATATTGGCGTTATTATGCATTGTATTGAGATGAAAATTTGCAGACGGGGATTTTAAGGAACGGACAATCGATTCCAGTTATCAAATTTTGTAGAAGGGGTCGGCAAAAGTGGTCGTCCATATCAACTGATCAATGTTTTAGCGATATTGGCGTTATTATAGATTTGATTTTGATGAAAATTTGCATAAGAGTATTTCGAGGAACGATCAATCGATTCCAGGTTTCAACTCAGGGTCAAAGATCGGCCAAAGGGGTCGTCCATATAAACTTTTCAATGTTTATGCGATATTGACGTTATTATACATTGGATTGAGATGAAAATTTCCACATAGAAGTTTTGAGGGACGCTCAATTGATTCAGATTTCAAATCTCCATATTATTTTTTCACTGTTTTTGCTATATTGGGGGTTAGTCTGCGAGTCGAGTGACGTGGTATGAAATTTCACTCCTTTATCCTGACTCCAGGAAATGTTTCAGAGAAGAACCGTTAGTATGAATGAGCCCCAAAAATCAATCACGGAACATTTGAGCTGAAACTTCTAGCTCAGAGTGGTTTCTGGAGTCGGCACAATGATTTTGCACATCACGTCACGTGACTCTCAGAATAAGCCCCATTGCATTGTCTTGATTATACATCGGATTATAATGAAAATTTGCACATGGGAGTTTTACAGCACAGGTAATTGATTTCACGTGTCAAATTTTGACAAGGAGTCAGTAAAAGTATTCGTCTTAATATTTTTGATTTTTTTTTGCAATAATTACGTTGTTAGGCATCATATCGAGGCAAAAATTTAAACACAAGAGTTTTGCAGGACGCGGAATCGATTCCAGATAACAAATTTTCTATTAGACGACGGAAAAAAGGGGTCGTTCACATTTACTGAGATCTAGACAAAAATTAATTCACGGGTGTTTAACAAAACGGACAATTGAATTATGAATTAAAATTTTTAATCAGACGATAATCAGATCATAATTTCGTTTTAATGCATCCGAAAAAGACAAAAAATTACACCCGGGTGTTCTTTTCGACGGTCAATCAATTTCTTATTTTAAATTTCCGTTTGGTAGACAAGCAAATAAGTCGCTTGTAAATTCTGTTTAGTATTTTAAGCAATTTTTTGGTGAAAATGCGTCCAAATTACCAACCAAATACAAAATCTTCAGCTTTTAAGTTAAAAGCGAAACGAAGTTCGTACGGGATCAGCTAGTATTCAATAAAAAAATTGAATGCTTCAAAAATAGCCCAACGCAGGAATCAATTCATTTGACCTACTGGCAAAAAAAAATGTTCGTAATGCATTCGAATCCAAGCGTCGTCGGTGGGTCGAAATCCACCATCTGACTATCTGAATGCATCTATCCGTCCCGTCATCGTCTTTTTCCAGAAAGCCACTGGACTTATTGCGTTTATCCCTTGTCAGAGCCCGCTAATCTCGTCTCGTTATGTGAGTGTCGCGCCCTATATGAATGGCTGATTCGTATTCCTGCCACGGCCCACGAGTTTGGATTGACTAGTCCGGACAACCGGATTTTTTTCCAACTCGTCAGCGTCTCTGGGTTGCGGGAAACAAGCTTAGAGTTTGGACTGACTGGATTCCTGCGGATGGTATCGTATCGTTGATCGAAAAGGGAAGGGAAAAAAGTTTTCGCTCCAAAATTGATCCCCTCAACAACTCATTCACTTCAGATGTTTTTTTTTTAATTACTGATATTATAGTTTAGTAATGTTCGGAACTGTTGAGATTTACGATTATCGGAACTCAATCCGTATAAGGCATTTGCCACTTGTCAGACGAACAGCTGATTACTCATGTTTACATTTTCTCGACATATCGTGGTAGGGTAAACAGAACAACAACATTACGCATGTTCAATGACCGGATAGCAACCCAAAAAATTTGGCAATGCAATTGTAGAGCTTTTGCAAGAGCTTTTTTGGTGAGAAGGATATTCTTTATTTCATAAATTGTACATTCATAACAAGTTAAGACATGAAGGTATGTTAATGCTTTAAATTAAAGAAGTATTTAAAAGCAAGCATTGAACAGTGTATATCATCAAAGATCAAAATGGCGACCAGTTGGTTTTTACATTTTTCAAAACAAAAACAAATAGTTACCCTACCACAATCTGTCTCAGGAAACACTCTATTCCAATCAGCAGAGGAAATCTGCGGACCCGTCGGCGAAACCAAAACAGTTATTTTTGGTTCCGCATGCTTTGAGTCAATTCGCAATTGAAACAATAGCGGCGATGATTGCTGATGACAGAAATGATGATGTTTACATTACAAATGTTGACATCATGGTGCAAACACGCGGAGCAAAGTCAACTCAAACTGTGGTTAGTAGTTACACTGCAGTGTTGGCAGAAGATAATGAGTAGTAATCTCATTTTACTCATTGGGAAATGAGTAGTTTACTGGTTAGGGAATCCTGTTGTGTAATAGTGAAAAATAGCGATCGCTTATGTAGAAAGTAGTTATATAAGGACTTAACGAATGGTTATGAATAAAGATTGATAAGGATGAATAAACCAACTGGTTTGAAACCCCGAAAAAAAATAATAAAGATTAACTCTATTCCACCACTGAAACCTGCGTTTTCAACAGGAACTAAAAATTCACATGAAATGTGCTTCTTTTATTGTTTGTTTCTTCCTTTATTTCATTCTTTAAAATCAATAATCATTCTAATCTAGAAAGAAGAGGTATTTAAAGTTAAGCATCAATAAATTTTTAGAAAAAGGAATTTGTTGCAGGATTGACCTCTTAATCTTGAGAAAATGAGACATTAAACCTTAGACCTGTGACCTTTAACCTGAGATATAAAACTTGCAACTTGAAACCTTAGAAAACAGACCCTGATACCTAACACCAGAGATTCAAGATCTGAGCCTGGAAACATGAGAACTTAAACATGAGACCTGAGGCATGAGGCCAGAAATGAGCCCTGAGCAACACCTATGACCTGGAAATTGACACATGGGATAGTAAACATGACGCATGGGACATAAGGCGTGTGATGTGAGACCTGAAAGTAGAGTAGCAAGACGTGAGACATGAGACATGAGAGAGAAACGTGAAATCTGAGAAGTGGTCCGTTTGACAAGGAGTTAGATGAGAAGTGAGAGTGCTACGTTTAACTTCTCATCTAACTTCTAAGAAGTTAAACGTGAGTTTTTAGAAATGAAAATTGATAAGCTAGACAAAAAAAGTTAGACGTGAATCTCATAAATCAGGTTGGTTTGGTTTCGTATTTCCGGTTTTATGACTAAATTCTCAAGTTTCATATGTGAAGTTTGCAATCCCATTTTATGTCTAAGATTTATCGTTTCGGATCTCAAAACTTTGGTCCCAAATCTAAGTTCCATGTCTCATTTATGGAAGCTTAGTTTCAAATTTGTTTAATAGAATCAATCAAAAATTTGAATGTGGACTGAGTAGAATAAAAACTGCAGGCCTTTGATTGAACTTATTAAGCTTGATTGAACTTTAATGGGTGTTTGATTCCATAAATGTGGGCATTACCACTATTTAGTTAGTCAATGTTCAATTCATTACTTATTTGTTCGTTCAAGTGGTCAATTGAAGAAAAATAAATATTCCACATAGCTGTTGGCCATCATCATTCAAATATTCCAGCAAAAATTTTACTTACCGCCTTCCTCTATTTCGGGAAAAGTCATTTGAATAATTCCGTCTTTGAAATCCCATCAGGGCAACTGTCTGAATTGGATCAGAATTTATAAATTAAGAGAATACAAAGCCTTTTCCAAGCACCTGGCCGGGGCCAACAAGGAAACCAAAATGGCAGGGAGGAAGAGGAGGGCCAGGTATGTTTGAATGGAGTGATTTGTGTTTGCATTAATTCCAGCTCGCTACGTTCAGTCATATTCCTGGTAAGGAAAAGAATGGATGAGAAGGCAAACACAGGACGCAAAAAACACAGAAAAAAACCGAAGCTATTCCCAAAGGGTTCACGGGACAGACGTTTTTGGTAAGCAGACGCGCGCGCCACCAGCGAAACCGTGTGGTTCAGGAAAAAGGAAAGAAAACATGGGAAAGCGCTTTATCCTCTCGTCGAAGTTGATGGCTCTTGGATGAGTTTTCCTTCCTGTTGTGTTTCTTTCAGAGGCTGATATGATGAAAAGCCTTAGTGGAAGGTGGAAGGTGTTGGAAGGTTAAAACCTTTGAGAATGGAATAAACATTCAAGTACAAAACAAATATTGGCGCATATTTTGCAAAGAAATCCAACTGAATGGCGACGTGTAATGGCGGACTGTTGAATGCGTGCCAGTTTTCTGAGCGCAATTCACTAACATACATTTGCGTGCAAGGAAGGCACCATCGAATTCGACCTAGACATATAGGGGTGCGGAGCACTTTCAACAATGACGATCTCAAAAGGGCGGATCCTGCATCAAAAATGTTTTTCTCTCTTCTTTTCTGCTATTGACAGTATCAATTCGATGTTCTCTCGCTATGATGTACGGGCATTTTTGTGCATTACGTAGCAGATGCCTATGGGGTTTTAGGTTTTCGTTATGATCTGAAGTAGTTGCCTAGCTTATGGCATTGAAAGCTTCGTTGAAAGATTCAAGAAGCATATTAAATTCAAAATGGATGAGTTCTAGCATGGTTCTAATATTATTGTAATGTGAAAATGTGTAGCTCAAACTAACAGTTTATTAACTCCTGCCCAACTGGAGTCTACAGGAGACGCAGGGCTTATTCATAATAACAAAGTGGTTAGGAGCACATCAGGGTGAGAGCAATACCTTCTGCAGTGTCGTCATTCTCTTACTCTCATGTTTCAAATGACGTTAAAAACTTGAAAGGGATAAATGCTTAGAATTATAGAGTTGTTTTTGACATTTCGTACGCACACTGACTGAGCGTGTACAGATGAGACGGGACAATTAACCTCAAAAACTCTCGGTACAAAAAAACAGGCAGCCGGTAAACGAACATGGTCGTTTTTGAGGTCAATAAGTGTGTTGATTTAAAACTTTCGCAAAAACATGTGATCGGTACTGTACCGATCAGGAAATAGCATCTAAGTTTTTGTTTGTAATATGTGTCTAGTTTTATGTTCACTTGACACTTTAATCCATTTGCTCGCAAACACCACTTTCTGTACACGTACCCTAGCATTAATATGTACTCTCTCGCAACATAAGAACTTTCGCCGAGAGAGACTCACACAATAGAATGTAAGCCATTTTAGTTGTTAGAATAGAAAATAACATTGAATCGAACGCACGGATCTTTCACTTCGTTCCAATAAAGTACTTATCTAAAGTCCAACCAAGCGACTTATCTCAAGTTTATCCG
Source organism: Uranotaenia lowii (assembly GCF_029784155.1). Lineage (NCBI taxonomy): Eukaryota > Metazoa > Arthropoda > Insecta > Diptera > Culicidae > Uranotaenia > Uranotaenia lowii. Next base: position 157,068,194 of record NC_073691.1, on the reverse strand, counting down.
AAATCGGGTCTAGTTAAGTGGTGGCAAAATAGTTGCATCAAGTTGCACCGTGATACCCATACAAAGTACACCGAAGTGCAAACAAAATTCTTCCCCCATCGGGTGAATCAGCTGCTGTGTGTTAAGTGTAGGCGACTTACCCGGATTCCTGCTGCTAGTGGATGCCGTCGACTTAGAGACGGGAAGAAAACCCTCGAATTCCGAACCCCCCATCGGCCGAGCCCGAACAACATGTTATGAAATTATTAAAGTCTCCAGGAATCAAATCCAGCAATTTTATAATACTTTTCAATTGATTTCGATTTTTTTTATTTTTAAATGGTTATAACTGTTTTCATGAAATACTTTGCTTCTTCTTATGTTGGCAAAAAATTAAGCGTAAGAATGAGCAAAACCAATAATTTAAAACAAATTTAATTTCAAACTTATTTGAATTACTTGGATATGCGAAAATTTCTTCTTCCATACAAATTGTCATACAAAATTGAATACGTCCATCGACTGCATGCAACTAAAACAACTCGAATTGTCTATTGATATGAAATTTTTTCTGAACATTTAAATGAATATTGACGTTTAACTAGTAATTTGAGTGATTTCTGTACTCCAAATAATTATGTTCCACTCAGAATTTTCATATTTTTTGCACTCAATGTTGATTTTTAATAATTAATTAAATAATTCAAAGACACTTTATATTTCCATAAGTTTATTTTTCTACCGTCAAATCTAAATATTGAAGTTTTGAAATTATTAAACTCGTTGAAAAAACATATGTATGTATGAAAGTCGGGCAACTTGCATTATCTGAAAAGTGTCAAAGTCACCTCAACTGCAATGGCTTTGAGAGACTATTTTTTCATCAGATTTATTTTGAAATCTTTAATCCCGACCATTTACTCATTATTTTATGCAAAGAGTCTAAAATTTTTTCTGGAAAAATCTGTTTCTCATATTTCGAGACGACAAATCTTAAAAAATTGTATTCCATGTCAACAGCGATCCCCTTGATATTGTTAATAATATTGTCAAAATATTGTACAGTGGGAAAAGGTTAGTAGACCCTTAATCCCAAAAATTCGAAGTCGAAGGTTGGAGGACCCGAAATATTATTTATCTGATGTGCAATTTTCTCAGAAATTCGAATCTGCCGTCGAGTTGCCGTCACTGAAGACATCTAAGTGAAGCATTATTTGGCCCTTATCATCCAGAGAAACAAACAGTCAAAGCTTTGTGAAAATTAATTTGATTCAAAACAGTTTTTCAGCCGGAAAACTCTTGGGAAACATTTCTTTATTATGTGATTGTATCCTGAAGATTGATGAAATGCTACTTAGGTTACATTAATTAAAAATAAACCCACTTACATGAAAAAATATTTAAATCAATTAACTTTTTGAAAAGATAAATTCTTATACAAAATTGTATATTATGAGCATAAATCAGTCAAACGATCTAAAACTTTGGGCGTGGTTGTGTCCATTTTCAAGTTTTAAATTGATATTCATTATGTAAAAATCGATCGACTCCCAAGTCAGTCCTAAAGCACTTGTTCTATAAAATAACATCTTCTTCATAGGGGTAAAGGGGGGCAAAACAGATCACGTTCTTTAATCCTTTTACCTGTAAATAGGCACTTAAATATTTAGCATTAAATTTCTTTTAGTTCATTCAATGGGATTTTAAAGACATAAAATTTTAAGTTGGTAGGAAATATAAAGAAATAAGCTCAACACTGGGCAAATAAGGTCAAATAACACTCTACTCAATTGACTTCGGTTAAACCAAGAGGTAGATTTGAGTTTCTGAGAAAACTTCACGTGTAGTAAATGCTATTCCAGACTCTCAAACCGGCGGCTTTGTGTATTTTTTTTTTATTTTGGGTCCGAATTTTCCAACTGTGCATTGGACGGCTTATATGGAAGACACCCCCCCCCCCCCCCCCTCTCAAAAGGGGCCGTCACCAAATTAGATTGCATTTGAACTAGAAGTAACAAATATTAGCCTCATCGACCACATGCTGGCTAAGCCTTAAGAAGATTTTGAAAATGTGCAACCATTGGAAAAAATCGGACAACATTTTGCACGACATTAAATTTGCCTGTGCAACTATTGGACACTAACAAGCTGTTTTAAATGATTTTTTTTAAATTTTTATGTCACTAATTTCAAACATTTGAACTTTTGGATCTTGTTGGCCAATCATGTGTGAGTGCATCGACAAAAACAAATCGAGTGAATTTGGTTGAAATGACTGAAATACAGCATAAAATCAAAAATCATGTGCTTAGCTGTGCAACGATTGGCAAATCACCCTATTCAAAGAAAATAAGACGACAATATGTTTTGCATCGCTAGCACGGCTAAGAAATAAAATGGGGGTGGGGAAGTGTATTTCGGGAATTTTAATAAATCGGCCTATAAATACAACTTTAATATTTATTGAATAAAGGTTCATATAGCGAGTAGGGTCTTGCACTTGGCCCATCCTCGAGCAATTTGATCTCGTTAATCTTAATCAAAATCATTTTGAAAAGTTCCTAAAATAGAGAGAAACTCAAACTTTTTAAACCCATTTCTGAAAATCTAGAATTTTCCTTGCGATATTTTTTTTAATTAAAAGATGATTTTCGTATGTTGTATATAAAGAAGTCAAAAAATTGACTTATGAGCTCATTAAGGAATATCTCGTTAAAAATGTCATTTTCTTAATGAAATTAGTGCACTTGTTGTTGAAAAGGAGAAAGTTTTGAGGAGTCTTTTAATTATCTGTTTTCCTGAGCTTCTTTATGTCTAGGCTAGTGCACGGTTAACAGAACGGAAGCCGATATTTGAGATAAGTTTTTGATTATCAATGCTATGAATTTAAAACTAATTTTAAAACTAATATAGTATAGTATTATTTTGGTAAATACAGTAATTCGAAAGTATCGTGTTGTTTTTATCACCTCTGAAGGTCTCTTTTCTTGTGAATTCTTAATCTACATTCAATTCTGAAATGAAATTATGATTTGTGATTCTGATGTCTGGAGCTTTTGGAACTCTACTGTCATTGATCTTTATAAAAAGCAATTTCTGCATGTTTGTTTGTCCTCTATAGGCTCAGCCGTTTTAAGACCTAGGAAGCGGAAATTTTTCATGGATACTCATTAGGACCAGGAATGATGAAAAATGTTTTTAGATTTAGATCGTGAATACAAGACAAATATTGTTTTAGCGATTTTGGCGTTTTTATACATCGGATTATGGTGAAAATTTGCCCATGAGTGTTTTGAGAGACGTGCAATCGATTCTAGTTATCAAAATGAGGGACAGGGATCGGTCAAAGGGGTCGTCCATATCAACTGTTCAATGTTTTTGCGATATTGGTGTTAATATACATCGAATTGAGATGAAAATTTCCACATAGATGTTTTGAGTGACGAGCAATCAATTTAAGTTTTCAAATATAGGGTCAGGGGTCGACCTAAGAGGTCGTGTATATTAATTTTTCATCGTTTTTGAGATATTGGCGCTAATATACATTGGATTGAAACTAAAATTTGCACATGGGATTTTTAAGAAAAGAGTAGAAAAATGATTTCAGGTGTCAAAGTTTGGATCAAGGGTCGAAAAAAGGGGGGCTCTCATACAAAATTTATAAAAATATGACATATTTCAAACATTTTTTGGAAACTACTGAACCGATCAACGTGAAATTTGGTGTGAAGCCGTTTTCAAGATAAGGAATGGTTTTCTATAATATTCTCAAACCCCACCTAACCCAAAAAATGGGGGCTCCCTTACAAAACTAACATAAATTTGACACAATTCGAACAACTTTCTAAAACTACAAAATCGATCATCGTGAAATTTGGTATGTAGCCGTTTTCAAGACCAGCTATGGTTTTTAAAATAGTTCCAAATCTCTCTAAATCCAAAAAAGAGGGGCTCCCATACAAATTTAACAAAAAATTGACAAAATTTTAACAAACCTCGGACGATTTTTGTTTAAAATGAGATGATTTATAGAACTGACTAATAAATTTCAGCAAAATTAGATGTAATTTTGTATTGACAGACGCTTCACCTTTAAATGAATGAAGACTCTTATATTCAATAAATGTAACATACATATCTATATGTATAAAAAAGAATGTTTGTGTATATGTCTGTTCCCTATAGGCTCGAAAACTGCAGGGTTTCAAAAGAGGGAGCGGCTCCCATACAAATTCATCAAAATATATGGTAGCAATCATACAATTTTTAAGCAATTTCCTTTATACTTCCTACAAATACAAATTTTTAAATCCTGAGATGATTTAATGTACTGTTGGACTATTTTGGACATTTTCAGACAATTTATTGTATTGGAACCCTGCAACCATTTTTTAAAACAAAAATGTCCGAAAAATTAGAGAACGGTTGCCATGGACCGAGTGAATTTTAGAAATTATGTTCATCAAGTTATGTCGTGAGACGGAATACTATGTAAATAGATGATAACCATTTTTGAAATTTTGGAGGGGGCATCGTTTGAATTAAGTCGAATAATTTTGGAGACATTATCATAAGTTGTGGCATGATAAGATGGTTGATTGAATTGACCAAAAAGTTTTTGTAAAATAACATTTCTTACTTATTGTTATTGAAAGTCCTTTCTTATTTTTTAAATCAGTTTAGATCAGATTGTTGATAAATGTATAATAGAAGAGAGATCCCCTACATCGAAAAGCATTTTTTTTTCACATTCTCAAAGGGTTAGATAATGTTTTGATATAACGAAAACACATGAATCCTCCATGAAAAATTGCACTTATCAAATCACTTTCAAGTGAATTCTTTTAAATTTTGGTTTGATACAAGTTTTTCATTATAAGATTTTTGTCATATTGAAAGTTTCTTATTTTTGAAAAAAAGAGCTACTATCCCAAAACATTCATTTGCTCAAATTTATATGAATCAATTTTTCAATTAAAATATATGTTTTTCGGTTTAATTTTTCCCATAAAAAATAAAATGTAATCAATTTATGTATTCATTTAAAAAAAAAAAAACGTTAAAACAATGAATACGGTTGATTGTTTTGTTTGAAATTTAAAGATTACCATAAGTCTTTAATGTTCTGAAAAATGCATACAAGGCAATTCCAGAAAACCAACTATCAAACATTTCTATAAATCATAAATTGTATCAAAATTCGTTTCTGTATTTTGAGAGTTATTGATCATTCGAAAATGCTGTAATTGAATCAGAAAGTTTTTTCTTTTCTAAAAATGCCAATAACACTTTTTCTTGAAAATTCATAAAAACGCACAGATTTGCTTATGAGAAGATAGGTTCGTTTTGGTCCAAAACTCATTCATGATTATTTGCAGAATTTTTAAGTAATGTTTACATGAACAAATTTGAACTTTTAGGTTTGTATGGAAAAATTGAATATTTTGTACTGAAAAATCAACATCATTTTTTTTATTCTGTGAAACTGAGCCAGCTGTTGGTTTTTGTGCCAATTTATAAATTTCTTAAATTAAATTTTTCGCTGAACAACTTTATCGAATACCAAAACTTCGTATCTTTTTAGAAAAAAAAAGTTATTATCTGTTTAACAGGTGTTTGTCTTTTAACATTGATAAACAATAAATTCAATGGACACCAATGAAAAAATAAAATACAATCTTTTAAAAAAATAATTAGAGATGAGCCTAAGAAATGAAGCGTATCTAGCACAAGAACATAGGGGTAGGAGGATATGAAGGGAAATATTTCATTTGTGAATTTAAAAGTTTTATTCGTCCAGAAATGCAATTCTCTATACTGTGATCTTATACAGAATCGAGTTTCCAATTATTTTTTTTAAATTTTGTTTAAGCATTAAAGCTCTAAAGACTTCTTAAATATGAGGCAAAAAAGAGCAAAGAATCAAAGAGTTTTCAAAAAGGCAATAATCGTAGAAAAACAATTTCGAAAAATTTGTATCTAAATTATATATATATATAATTCATTTTAAGCTGCCTTCCGTCTTCAACCATTGAAGCCATTTTACAAACTTTTTGCTTCAACAGGGATCACTGTTAGCAAAAAGAGCTAGTATATCAAATTTGCTTCAATATTTTACTCGATCCATTTTTATTGAACGTTTATCCTGAAGAAATAGAAGTTTCTTTAGGAAATGCCTAAGGCTATGATGATTTAGTATCCGGGCACTTTCTTTCGGGGATAGCTACGTTAATAGAGCTCGGATATGCAAAACTTTAGTAGCGTTGTGGTGGTTATGAAAAGGACTATCTTGCCTATTTTTGATAGATTTTTAAGTTAACGTGTGTTTGAGATATTTACGATGCAAAAAAACATGCTAAAAATAATTTTGAACAAATTTGCTCCTTTTACGCATTTTGCGCCTCGAAAATTCTTCATTGTTGACATGAAAGCTCATGAACTGTTGATTTTTTTCTGATTTTTTTTTTTTGAACCAAATGGTTAAGAAGTATAAAAAAACCACTCTAGGATCCACACGAAGTTCAAATCAAACATCGAAGTGCAACCCTTGATCTTAAATATGGTAAAAGTCCCCAAAAAATGGTTACTTGGGATAATTGAATGAAGACTTCTTAAATAAGGCAAAAAAATCCATTTCCGGCAGACAAAAAGTATTTCCTGACTAGTACACAGTAAACGAAAATTACCGAGTTTGGTAATTTTTTTACCGAAATCCTAACATGTGTAAATCGGTTAAACTGTTCGGTAATTTTTTAGGTAAAAAATTAACGAACATCGGTAAATGAAGAATCGATTTACCGATGTTCGTTTATTTTTTACCGAAAAAATTACCGAACAGTTTAACGATTTACACATGTTAGGATTTCGGTAAAAAAAATTACCAAACTCGGCAATTTTCGTTTACTGTGTAGTTTTAAAAAAAAATTGAAAATTATTCAAAGTTTTTGATGACATTGTTGAGTTTCCAGTTCATTTTAAACGTATTGGGAGTTAAAGCTAAGAGAATTAACACCTATAAAATTATTAAATATTAAAAATACATTTAACTTGAAGAATTAAAATAGAAAATTTTCAAAAATATGTTTCGATGGGGGGCCACCGAAAAATATTTTAATTTATGGTGAAAATTAACCGGCTCTACTTTCTGCCCATGTAAAAATTTGCGTTACTGTATTGTTTTTTCTTCTTTAATTCCTTCTAAGAAACACACCAAGTATTCATACTTTGGTAATCAAATTCCAAAAAATCATTCATAGCTTTTGAGCTGCCAGAACCTAAAGTAAAAAAAACCGTTAATAAAGGTACCGTAAACTGGGGGAACTTTGATCATCGGGGTTATTTTAATCAACATGAAATTTTTGCAGAAAATCATCATTAACTAATTCTGAAGTTAAAATATCTGAAAACTGTTTTCTACGTTTGAAAGCCTATAAATTGCGTATCAAATAGGCTAAATTTGGTTTATAGTTGTAGATTTTTTATATTACTTAAAATGTAGTTTTAAAGTTTAAAAATATCTGATTTTTCGAAGACTCACAAACAAACACCTTCTAATAGCATTTTGAAGCAAATGGGTTTTTTTTAACTTTTTTCTTTTTTATGGGTAAAGTTTTAGAATTATTCTTATGGTCATTATATAAAAATTTTTGGATATGAAAAAAAATCGACATTTTCAAAGAGAAGCCTGTGGCTTAAAATCCTTTAAAATGGTTAAGTTTCAATAAAAAAGAACAAAGGAACAGTGGGAGTACCTAGGGAATTGCATGAAGGTAAAATTTCATTTGTTTTTGAGAAATGTTCATAATTTTTGGCCCTAAATGTATGCAGCAACATTTTCCAACTTTTGAATATATTTGTTCTTGAAAGAAAACATTAAAAAAAATCAATTGAGTCCAAACAAAAAATTACTGTTATTGATGTGTTAAGCCTTCTGTGGTAATTGGCATCAAAACCATCATTTTGAAGATGTTGAGATACGTTAAATAAAACCATAGTGATCAAAGTTTCCCCGAAACAAGAAATCTGGTTTTGTAACAAACATTTAGTTATAGCCACTATTTTCGTTTGAATAATATGCTATCAATGATCCTTATTTATACTCCTTACCTCAGTTAGTATTTAAAAAAAAAAATTTTTACAAAAAAGCAACCCCTTCCAAAATATTCCAAAATGGATTTGAAAAGTGTTCAATGTTCCCCCAGTTTACGGTACTTCATCATTGCCGTTGGTTCGATTGAATTTCATCGCTTAAAAAAATCGTTCTGCAATGCCTGTAATGCAAACATTTGAATGCTCGCGGCGACTCCTTCTTGTCAGAACACGATCGGAACAGTGCATAAATATTCCGATTGAATAACCTCCAAACGGATAATTCGTGTCTCGCGCTGTTAATCGCGAAAACAGATGGAACCCATTCGATTTGCCAGCTTTTGGTGGCATCGATAACCGTAGGAAAACTTGCCGAGCCAAATGCCAGACATTTCATCTGCCAAATGTTTACGCTCAACAAAACGCGGCGCCATCACATTCGGCCCAAGGCCAGGGCAGCAGCATCAAGAAGGTGCCGGAAAAAAAACCCCATTCAAAAAACCATGATCAAGAGCAACAGCACAAATGTAACACCCGGAAAGTGCCGGAAAAACACTTAAGCCTGTGGCGGTCCAACTCCTTGAGACGTCCTGTGGTCCCCTCATCGAGTCCTTCCGAGTTGTTCCGGTTCTCTTACTGATGACCGGCAATTACTTCCATAACAAATGATTCTCATCTCCATTCTAATTATCTCATCTTTGTTTTCTGGCCCCGACTTTTGCACGCAGACACAGTAGTGGACCAACAATTTGCGCTTCTCTCCTTGAGTTGGATTATAGAGTGTAACTGGGTGGCCAGTTGGAAGAGAAGCGGAAAGAGTGGAACATCTCATGATGACGTAAACGATGAAACAAACAAAAGTATTTTCCAGAATATAGAGGGGCGACTTTCGTGCTTATCCTGGCCGGTCGGATGGACGGACTCTGGAAAGAAGTAAACGGCACAGCACAGGACACTGACCGACATAGTTGTGGTTTTCGGTGAAATTTGTTGTTCCCCGTAAATTTGCTCGAACTTTGTGGTCGCTTTTGTATCTCAACATTTCACTCCCTTTCCATCGGGAGTTTTTGTCTTCTGGTGTACTCAGCAGTTGGAGGACAATTTTTCTTTGTCCTTTCCCTCCCTTCGCAAAATATTCGGACCGCGAAGCGTTGTCCTCGTCGGCTGGCAACCGAAAATTAAGTTGCTTCTGGTGATGTTTTACTAAATCTCCGACTTTGTCTCCTCCGTTCCTTCTTCAGCCATCAAATAGGCGGAAAAATGCCACAAGTACCGACGTTGACGGCTGATGGCCTTCCGGTCGGATGAAAGTCTTTAATTTGTGGCAGTACATCTTCTGAGGATGTCGTCCAGCATCGGATTACCGGTGATTTAATAACTCTGGCTCAAATCAAAGATTAATGAGTGAAAAACTTTTCTATTAACTTTTATTTTATCAAAGGCTTCCACGTTTAAAAACAAAAACATATTATTCACCTACTTTTAAAAAGAAAAGAATAAAGTAACAAATGGAATTATAACATGGGACCCCCAAAGTTTTATTTTTTTTTGTAATTCGTTTATTTGAAACGGCTCATACCTCGAGGCTTTAAGGAGCCAAACTCGTTTTGTTTTTTTTTTTTACAATTGTTTTCTTAGATCTAGATCACTTTTTTAACACTTTTCGAAGAGAATAGGAAATAGATAAGGAAATATGAAAATAAAAAAAATTATAGACGGAAATCAATAGCTTTTAGGAAAAAGTATATTTCGGGTGGTTTTCCTCGGGCCCGAAGGGAATCTATGAAGTTCGTTCTAGCGACAAGGTGGTCCTCACACGACTAAACAATATGCTCGATGTCATGGTAACCTAGGCCGCAACCGCATAAATTGCTGCCAGCAATATTTATACGATAGAGTACCGCATTCAAGGAATAATGATTGGACATGAGACGGGAAAATAAACGAATAAAATCCCGACTCAAGTCCAATCTATTAAACCAGGGTTTAAAGCTTACCTTTGGGATAATCGAGTGGAGCCAATTGAATGTTTCATCAGTATTTCTAAACGTGAGTATCATCAGATTTCGAATAGTTGATCTATCTATAGTTAGTGAAGGTTTACAGCGTTTTTCAGTCTGAATCACTAGTTTTATATCAAAGGCTTTTCGGAGACCTTTCCCACAATAATTTTTACGTGTTTTTATAGAACTTGTTGGATAGGTTTTTCTAAATAAAGATCCAAGCAAATTCACTTAAGCCTCGCAAATAGATACATATTTTCAAGCAAATGAAGAAAAGAATTGCTGTCTGTCTTTCTGCTCCCTATAAAGGGTGATACGGTCAAAATTTGGTCAAGGGAAAACGCGTGTAAATCGGGGAAATCGTTTATTTAAAAATTCAAATTAAATTTCTTTTTAAAGTTTAATTAGTATAAAATTGAGGAGAAATATTCAATTAGGCTTCCACTTTTCCAAATCCGAATTGCCGGGCCCCTGCCATCAGATTTCGTACAGCCACCTTTTCCACCTTCGTCGCCGCAGAAAGCCAGTTTGCCTTGAACTGCTGCTAGTCCTTAGCAGTTTTTTTGGTCTTCTTTAGGTCCCGCTTGACAGTAGCCCAGTATTTCTCAATTAGGCGGAGCTCTGGCGTGTTGGGAGAGTTCTTGTCCTAGGGAACCACCTGCACGTTGTTGGTGGCGTACCACTCCATGGCCTTTTTACCGTAATGGCAAGAGGCCAAATCCGGCCAAAGCAGTACGAAATTACCGTGTTTCTTAAGGACAGGCAGCAGACGTTTATGGCTTGCCAAACCAGATATTTCTTCGCGAACTTTGACAGTTTCATGTGCTTGAAAATATTTGCTACCTTTCCCCTTCCTTTTGCCGTATAAAACTCCTGTCCCGGAAGCTGCTTGTAGTCGGCTTTGACGTAGGTTTCGTCGTCCATTACCACGCAGTCAAACTTCGTCAGCATCGTCGTGTACAGCCTCCGGGATCGCGCTTTGGCCGTGGTATTTTGTTTATCATCGCGATTTGGAGTCACTCTTTATGTAGTGAAGGTTTTCAGCGTTTTTCAGTCTGAATCACTTGTTTTTTTATATCAAAAGATTTTCAGAGACCTTTCCCACAATTATTTTTACGTATTTTTATTGAACTTTTTGATTTTTTTTTTTCTAGATAAAGACCCAAGCAAATTCACTTTAGGCTCGTAAGTAGATACATAATTTTCAAGCAAATGAAGAAATTAATTTCTTTCTGTCTTTCTGTTCCCTATAGACGCGGAAACTACTGTTCCAATTTCAGCGAAATTTGCTAGAAAGTGGATTTTTAGGCCTGGAAAGGACCCCTCTTTTCTATAAGAAGTGGGAAGGGGCTCTCCCAAATTTAAGAGATATGTTTAAACAACTCCGAATCTAATGAAGCAAAATGGTACAAACTTTTTTCAATTTATCAATCCTTGCGAAGGAATCTGGAGCGAAACTGCCATCATTGCTAGAGAGCTTTGAAAGAGCAGTGAATACATTTCATCAACTGGTAGCGCGAGTCGATTATAGGGACTTCCTTCTTCTGTACATCTTGAGTTCAAGATTGGATGCAACAACACGCCGAGGCTGGGAGGAGCAGTTTACCCAGCAAACAGGAAATCGTATCAAAAATGATAATTTAAGTCATTAACAATGGTGTTGCAAATTGCAAATCCAACTGAATAGTAAAAAGATCGTATTAAATGTCGTCTGAAGTCAGTTCAAATCGGATATGATAGAAAGTCCCCATGTTTGGAAATTTTGGAATGATTTTGCGGTCGCAGTGAGAAAATCATCGTCATGTTCTCTCTGCAACCGGCAGTGCATCCAGATGGGTAAAAAGCAGATGGAAATTTAGTAATATTGAGAGAATGAGAGAACTGGAAAATATTGTCGCTGGCAACGATTTGAAGGTTCTGAGATCGAAATCTTGCGCTCTCTCGCATTCTTCCGATAGGTACGAGTAAAGTATCGGATAACTTCCAATTGGTGTTTTAATCGCTTTAGAAAAAAAATGAAATTTATGAAGGTATATTGCCTCCACTTTGATAGGTAAATGCTGTTTTTCAACTTTCATACGATCATCCTATAATGTATATGAAACGTGTATCAAAACAATATAAGAATATAGCTCCAAAAATGTTTGCTGGGTATCCAAAGGCGCATTCGAGTTTTGGGTTCACTTCCAGGTCAAGCAGGAATCGAAGACTGATCTCCCGTAGTCGTCAAGTACCAACCAAGATAAACTTCAACGCTTCTCAATCACATCAGTCAGGGGGACGATGTGATGCATGCTCGGGAACCCATATGCGCTACGTTCAGGAAAATGTCGATAGCTTCCAGGGACAAACTAGTTCGGAACAACTCGTAGTACAGAACTGTCTTAGGCAGGACATTTGCCTGCAGATTGTACTTCACGCTTTTTCTGTTGGAGCTGCAAGGGCTTGGGAAATGGACTTCCTAAAACATTCAACGAGACGGTGTTTGGTTGGATTGCATCAGGCGCCGTCAATATGTACGATCAAGCAACGAGGATTTCTTGCAAAGTGTTAGCAACGGGTGGTCTTGAACAGGTGAAGGCGCGGTTCTGGGATTTCGAGGAAATAGAATCGACAATGATTTATTCTCCGGGAGAGTTGCTATGTGCGAACGGTGGAGAAAGACAACGACTGTTGATACACTTTATCACTTTGAGTTTGAAACGTTGGGCAAGTCAAGGGTCATCGCCATGGGACGATTCTAGCAAAAATACGCAGGCAATCTCTCGATTGTACCTTTTCGGAGCTTTGCACGGAGCATAGTTTTCAAAAATGGTCATCAAGTTAGTGAAGTTCAACCCCAAGGCATTCTTCTGGCTGAAGGCAATCTCCAGCACGCTTACGGAAACAGAGTTTCCAAGATTCAACAAATTACGGAGCAGCATGTATGGAATCATGTACCAGGAACCTGTAATCCAGCGGATCTCATATCGAGAGGTTTATCACCCGGAGATATTCTCAACTACGAACTATATTGGGAAGCAGAGATGCCATTCTCTACCGTGAAAGACGGAGAACTGAGAGTAATAAACCCCCTTGCGATAGCTGCAGAACACCCTGCTGAGAGTTTTTGTTTCTCTACACACATTTTCGCATTTGATTTCGAAAGTCAAACACACCTAATTCCATTAGCTCCGGCCTGTGACAATTTGTCAGCGTAGAGCACCTAGGAGAAAACATAGGACCGACTGGTTCAAGCCTCGAAAAAGCAAAGACCAAAACAAACACGATGCATAAAAATAACATCAAGAAAAGATCAATGTTTCGGACGAGTGGTTCAGCTTAGCATGTATTGGTAAACGCAACAAGCCAAGCCAACTGCCGTCGCTGTCGCTCTCCACGGTAAAAAAAATCTCATTGTAGAGTGTGTTCGCTTTGTTGTGTTGAATAACAGATTCTCTACAGAGGTTCGCCTGAAAATCTCTGCGGTGCGATTCAAGAAATCTCTACCGAGAATCGAAAAACCGAGCACGTCGGTGATTCTCGTTAGAGAAATTGCAAGCCAGGTGGGAAGGCCTGCAATAGCTTAAAAACGACGACAGCACTTGGCCTAACGCACCGGTGATATTCAATGAAGACGAGGTTACTAAAAAATTTCGACGTAAGGCGGTCCTGTGTTCAGCGGTCAAAAAAGGAGCATTTGGAAGGTGGTAAATGAGGCAGTTTTCAACCTTCAACGACATGGTTTGGAGGACGGCGTATTTGCGACGGTATTTGAAGCCAATTCAGAAACGAACATGAGCCAAAGATTCCCTGACTACGGAAGAGCTGAAGGAAGCGGAATTCATCATCATTCACCACGCACAACAAGAAGACCTAAGCGAAGAATGGAAAACACTCAAAAAGCAGCGGCCTGTTCCCCGAATCTCACAGTTACGGTTTTTCAACCCGATGCATTCAGAAGACAACCTTATCCGAGTTGGTGGTCGCCACACTTTGGCAGATTGTGGGAGGCGCGTACGGTACGATCGGCGAAACACCATTTGATACGTGTCTTTGGGGACAATCCAGTCAACCCTAAGACTTCACCACCACCACCACCACCAAGTAGAGGCCTGCTTGAACTCACGCCCAATTTCATCGCGGTCAGAAGATCCTAACGACCTGGAACCTATGACTCCTGGACACTTCATAATTGGCGAACCAATACAGCAGCTACCAGATCCAGACTTCTCCAATATTCCCATGAACCAACTTCACTACTGGCAGCCAGTTCAAAAACAATTACGAGAATTCTGGAAGAGTTGGCGTACGGAGTACTTGACACAGCTTCATGGAATAAAAGGGACTCAGTAGAGCAACAAGATAGGAAGCGGGAAGGGGCTTTCATAAAACTGTTTGCCCTACTCAAGAACGAATCGAGCGATAGGTACCAAAGTTGGCATAGGAGGGTATGTGGGTAAGAGAGATGGTTCTGTGATTTTTTCATATCTCTTCCTACTTTTATTGAGCAGCCATATATATTTTTATAATAAACTCGATAGCTAATTTCATAACTTAAGCTCCCTCCCTACTTCCAGAAGAGGAGATGAGGAAGGGAGGAAAGATCTCATACAATATTTTAAGATTGCTCAAGAGTTTATCTAACAAAGTGAAAAAAGGCATGGTTTGGATACGAAAATTTGATGTTTCTACTTCCATTTTTGGTTAGGGAAGAGTAGAGGGGCACCACATTATTTTATTTTTTGTGGTTCCAGGTCTAATTAATTCTATGGAACCAAACTTACTTTAGAAAGTACTTTGGTTTAGAAGTGCTGTTATGATTATTTGGCACCTCGACTTCCTTCCAGTAGAGAAATGGTAAAGTGGCTCTTAATTTTTTCTTTACATAACTTGAGAACTAATTAAAACAAATGGAAACAAAATTGGCATGGGAGGATATTTCAAATCGAAGGATGTTTCTTTTGGTACCCATTCCCCCTTCCAGTGATGTATTGAAAGGAAGAAAGGGCTCTCATAAACCCAGCAAATATAAAATCGCATTAAAAATGATAGCTCAAGTCGTGAACAATGTCAATGCGAATCGCAATTCCTAACGAATAAGTAAACGATCGTAAAAACAGTGTCTTAAAGTCGGTATAAATCGGATATGATAAAAAGTCCGCCATGTTTGCAAATTGGCTCTCCCGCGCGGGATTCAAGTGAGCAAACAATTTTGTTGTTCTCTCTGCGATAAGCAGTGCAACCAGATTGCGTAAAATCTGATGATTCATTTGGAAAAATTGTCCAATGAGAAAAGCAGGAAATATTGTTGCTGGCTACGGTTTGCATGCATTGAGAGCAAAACTAAAGCTCTCTCGCATACTTCTAGGATGTTTGAAAACGATGTTGAATATCGCCCAATTTGTATAACTCTTATCGTTTAAGCCATCAATTAAAAATATGTCTGTATATTGCCTCCACTTTGGTAGGTTAATGCTGTTTTTTTTTTAGTTTTATGCGATGATTCTATAATTTATATGAAACGTATAGCAAAATTTGTTGCTAGATATACCTACAAAAATGTTAGCTGGAAAAGTTTCTTGCAGAATTTTGGAGCATATAGAGCAAATGGAATAACAATTAATATAAAAGGATAGGATAGGATACTTGAAAAATGTTTCTATGATGATCTGAGACCCCTCCCTTCTTTTGTATGTACATTAGACTGCTGCAAAAATAACTTTTTGCTTCCATATATTTTTTCGATATTTTGTGACATCTAATTAAATATAATGAAACCTCGTTTTGTTATCTTAGAGAAATAAATCAAATAATGTTTTCATTTTGGTCCCCGGCACAATATTTATCTGACCGATTCCCCAAAAAAAAAAATCAATGCTCGCTCACTTCTTTCATTTATTTCGATGTCAATATGAGGCAAACTTAAACAGCCAAATCTCAATTTTGGAACTTGAAACGAAGAAATTTTTACCCAAAGCAAGAAAATAGAAAAAAGAAAAAAAAATCACGCAACATGCCTAAGGGCAACGGAATGTAACCGAAAACTTTTGATTCGACTTTTAATTTCCCCTGACGGTTCTTTTCCGTTCCGTTTAGTCGGTCCGAACGCCGGAATGCCGGTCCCGAATGAAATCAGGTTAAAAGTTCAAAATTGTCACCTTCGCCAGGCATCTTATCGGAAAGGTGGGCTGGCTGGCTGGCAGGAAGTTATCCCTCGCAATCTTAAAAGCAGCAATTTCCGCAAAATAACTCCCATTGAGGAAAAACATCGAAACACGCGCTTTTTCGGAAGTTTTCTCTTTTGAGGGGATGGTTCATTCTAAGGATTGATACAAATATTCCGCTGAATGGATGGGAAATTTTCGGGTAGGGGGAAAAGTGTTAGTTTTCATGTCGTGGGCGCCCGTGTCGTTTGGCTCCGAAAGGGGTGAATTTATATTCAAATTTCTTCCGAAGGAATTAAACTGTTTAAGAATTTGGTCGGAAAATGACAATGCCCTACGGATTTTACCTCTTCGTGGGAAAGAATGTCTCTTTTGGAAAACAAAAAAGGAAATTCCTATCAATATCAGGGGTTTTAAATGCAAAAACAACGCTATGGCAATTGAAATATAATAAACAGATTCAAATATTTTTTTTTTGTACGAGAAGACGAGGTTGTTTTAAAATATAAACTGTTATGCACAAATACTTTTCGATACAAGAACTTGAGTTGGTTGATTGTTTCCTGTTGTCAAAACATTTGAAATGTTTTCCCATAAACGCCATGCAAGGGTTAGAATTGAAAATATGAACGTTGTTAGCGATGTTAGTTTTTTACAATACAGATTAAAACTTAAATATTAATTGTTGGATTACGTATGATCTGATGGCAGTGCTTAGAGGACTGTTTTAGAGTCGTTCTGTGAAATTTATGCTAATGTTTTTATTTTCGTGATAACTAAAGGCATTTCGCGCAAAATTATGGGGCAAAAATGGTGTTCTTTCCCAAACATGTCGCTGAGTCATTTGACGAAAATTGAAGAAGTAAGCATTGGAGCGGCTCGAAATACCATCCAGGAGTATAGAAAAAAAAGCAATTTCGTGGACAAATAAATCGGATCCGGTTAACAAAACTTTGGACCAGAAAGCCATGCGTGCTTACTAGAGTGCATCAAATGACCAGACTTTTGAAAAAGTCTCATGCCAAATTTGGAGTCGCTCACCGAGCCAGTTTGTTCGGAAGAAATATGAAAAACCAGTTTTTCATCAATATCTTTAGTACCCTTCGGTCAATAACTTTTGGATACAGATTTTTCTGAAAGCCCAAACTATGACAAATATTTGATAAGAGTTAAAATAAATAAGTTATTTGGCTTCAAAAAACGGACTATCTATTTAAAGAGTGGTATTCATCTTTGTTAATGTGGCGTCAATATTTTGGACCGCCCCGACTAATTATCAGTAATGAATACCACCCTTGAAAATGTTTGCCCATTTTTGAAGCCTACCCAAGCAACCAAAAGTCACATATTTATTTGAATGAAGGCATTGAAAGTTACATATTGGCTGACAAAGAGAATCAACTGCCCAATTCCCTTGAGCAAACTTTATGTACTCATTAATGAACTAGAAAGTTGCAAAAGTGATTAATATGTACGTTGTATGTGACTTGTTCTGCCCAATTCCCATTAGTAAACTATATGTACTCATAAACGAACTTGAAAGCTGCAAAAGTGATCTATACGTACGTTATACGAGACTTAAGTCACATAAAGGGCACAAAAGTGCTCAATACGGGATTTGGTAAGTCACATAAAGGGCACAAAAGTGCTCAAACGGGTATTGATAAGTCACAAAAAGTGCATTGATGTGCTTTCAAAATCAAATCACCTCTTCGAGTTTTAGTTTCAGTTAGAACAACATCTAGGCGTGGTCTCATGGTAGCGTGTTCGATTCTCACCACGAAGGTCGGGGTTCGATCCCCAAGCTGGGCAAGTTTTTTTTTCAATAAGTAATTTTGTACTTGAGTGACCATTCTAACGCGATATATGTAGGAAATGTAGGAAAGAAGCAATTGAGCAGTTTGTAGAGTTTGAAATCCGGCACGTGGCATCATGGCGGCACCCGGTACAGAACACAGTAAATAATCGAGAGAAGGTGATATGAACCGAAGCCAACGGTCCAGTTGAGATAGAGAGATTTTTTTGCTCATTTTGCGATTTTTCGGAAGCTGAATTAAGAGGCGCTGGAAGCTGAATAGAAGATCATTAAGACTTGTTTTGAAACTTGAAAGTATCAATAAGAACTTAAATTTTGAGCTGCATTGAACGTACTTCATATCAATGATGGGGCTGAGTAAGCGTGTTTGTATCTGTTTTATGGGACTTTTGGTTGCTTGGGTAGTAATATTTTTAAAAATTATCAATATTAATTAATTATTTAAGTAAGAGGAATCGATTTAAAAGCAACAAAAAATTCTAGTATTAAAAAAATTTTTTTTTGCAATTTTGATAGCTTGATTCTGTAAAAAACGTCCTATTAATTTATTTTTTTTTTTTTAGACTATTAATCTACTTATTCGAAGATTTTCAGCAAGGCATGAAAATGAAAGCGATGATTTTCAATCGAAAAAAAATTCTTTCATTTGACTGTTATGCGGACCGGTCTGAATGTTTTGTTTACTGACTTTCATAGCAACCTGAAACTTATAAGTTTTCATTTGGCGGCAAAAAAAGTTATTCGATTGTGAACTTCCAAAGCAGTCTAGACTCAAATGATTGAATGAAAATTGGAGACCATGGTCACTAACAAGAATACATCACACGGTGTCTTTTTAAAACAATCGGCATCTCTGAAAATATGCCAAATTATAGAGAAAACTCTCCCCCATCCAACGTACAATTTAGGAAATAAATCGATCAGTGGTCTAGAACAACTTTTTTTTTTGAAGATCTGCGACTAATTCTGGTTACTAAAACTTAATTTTTTTTTATTTTTGAGCTGAGATGTATGAGGATTTTGTAAAGTTATAATTAAGTATTTGTGGTTGTTGAATTTTGAGCGTGTAGTGATTGGGTTAAATCGAGCCAAATTCGAGTATTTGTAGTTTAGAGTGTAAGGTGTCAAACAAAAGCACGCGTTACAACGTAAGCAAAAACACAGCAAGACAACAGCAATATGAGCAGCAAACGAAATTCGTCAGTCCGTTGCTGTACCTGACGTTCTTCGCCAGCTGATTCAGATCAGCAGCACCAGCAAATTCTGGAGG
Organism: Uranotaenia lowii; assembly: GCF_029784155.1. Lineage (NCBI taxonomy): Eukaryota > Metazoa > Arthropoda > Insecta > Diptera > Culicidae > Uranotaenia > Uranotaenia lowii. Next base: position 157,048,892 of record NC_073691.1, on the reverse strand, counting down.
CTTCTGGAAGGCAGAACTCTAGCGCGTAGAAGAATGCTCGGCATCATATAAACCCGGCTTATTGGATGCGGAAGGCTCACGACAAGGATCGGTAGACGAAATAAATTGAATATAACAACAAAAGAAAACATCAAAAGCGTAAGGAGCACCGAGGTGTGTATATACAGGAGGTGTAACCGAATATCGAATTCCCGATTCAGCCATTTTGGCTATTTAGGCTATGCAACTATGCGGAACTCATGAAGTTTACCAACAAACCACAGAAATGCTGAGCAAATAATCTTATATTTGTAAACAAACTCATTGAAAGCCCCGCTCACTCCTCGCCTACTTACTGTGAAAGTCGGAGAACCTCGTGTATCAAAAAACCTTGAGGAGCACAGTCAATGGCGTTATGAATTTTCGTCTCGATGCGATACACACTCATGTAATCTTCAAAAACAAAACAAATTTACAGTTAATATGGAGGACTCCCTTTAATGTCGTTATATTCCAATTTTGAAATCAGAAATAAATTGACCGTCCCAACCCCCAAATATAAATTTTGAATCGATCGTTGCATAATAACGTCAATATCGCAAAAATAAAAATAGTGAGTTGTTGATATGGACGACCCCTCTAGCCGACCTCGGACCCAAAATTGGATAATTGTAATCAATTGATCGTCCTTAATCATTTCTATGTGCAGATTTTCATCTCAACCCGATGTATAATAACGCCAATATGACAAAAATATTGGAAAGGAAAATTGGATGACCCCTTTTGCCTTACACTGAACTTGTTACCTGAAATCGATTGCACGTCATCCAAAACTCTCGTGTAGCAATTTTTATCTGAATCCGATGCATAATAACGTCAATATAGCAAAAATAGCGAACAGTTAATATGAAATCGATTGCACGTCATTTAAAACTCTTGTGTACTATTTTTCATCTGAGTTCGATGTATAATAACGTCAAAACTGCAAAAATAGCAAACAGTTAACATGGATGACCCCTTCGGCTGGCACCTTACACAAAATTTGATACCGGCAATCGATTGCCGGTCCTTGAAAATATCTGAGCGCATATTTGCATCTCAATCCGATGCATAATAACGATAATATCACGAAAATATCGAAAAGTCAATAAGGATGACCCCTTCTGCCGGCTCCTGACCCCAAATTCAATACCTGAAATCAATTTCTCATCACTCAAAACCCCCATGTGCAAATTTTCTTCTCAATCCGTCGAAAAGTAATGTCAATAACGCGAAAACAATATTTGTCTTCTATGGAAGATCCCCTTCAAAAGGGGTCATCCGAAAAACTGAAAACATTTTTCATCATTCCTGATGCCAATGAGCATCCATGCCAAATTCAAGCTCTTTAGCTTTTAAGACGGCTGAATCTATAGAGAACAGACAAACAAATAAACAAATAAACAAACAAACAAACAAACAAACAAACATACAGAAATTGCTTTATATATTTATATATAGAAGAAAAAATACAATGCTCATCGTGCCCCGATTAATGGTGCTTATACTACCCCATGGGGATTCTCATGATGCCCCTTCAGTGACTATCGACAAAAATAAATTTAAATTGCATTTTTAAACGTTTTTATCTACCTTTCCAAGTTTCAGCCATTTATGAAATAGACATTTCTAGTGTCTGACCACGAAACAATGATGTAACTCTCAAATTTCATGTGGCTGTTTTCTATGGTTAAATAGGCGTCCTTCCAAAGGTGTCCTTTATGCCCGCATCTCCCTCAAGTGGAGACGATAGTTTTTTCCGTTGATTTTTTTTGCCTTTCTTACAGAAAGGTATAGTTATCGGTCGATTTGGGAGATCATTAATTATGGGTCTTAGATATACCTTTATAGGTACCTATCGAATCAGCTCGACGAGTTCTGATGATGTCTGTGTATTTGTGTGTATTTGTGTGAATTTTTGTAAACTTTGTTCTCGACGTTTTTGTGAAACTGAGCAGTACAATAAAAATGATTTTTATCTTGAAAAATTTGATTTTTTTTCTTCTTCAACCAATAAAAGAAAGAAAAAAATACAAAATAGTTTGAAATTTTTTTTTTCATAGTAAATATCAAAAATCATCACTCCAAAAAACGTGGCAATTTGGCTTGCTAGCCACAACCAGCAATCACTAAAATCAAGATTATCGATAATATGACGTCAAATTATACGTGACGTCATAGATACGCGCTTGCTATCTGAAAGTATGGATCTGTCGATGTGTGCAAGGGAAAACATACAGGCTTCATTCCCACTCAGGTTTGATGTCATCATGACAGAAACCGTGTGAGGGGAAGACGACTGTATCATATTTTCCCGGTCAAAGTTAAATTTTTTCATTTCTTTGGTTCAGTTTAAAACCGAACCAATTCAAAAATTTCGGAACCGAAGCTCCGAATTATTAAACTTAAAAATGGTTTTCACCAAGGGGTACGACCCCGAAATAAATGAAGTCGTTGATGAGTACGTCATGCCCACACTGCATGGTACGAAAGCGATAGTAACTTCGCCCAACATTACATTCAGGCACAGATTGCTCTGAGAAGGGGAAAACAACACGGGTACGCGGAAGATGTATGCACATCCTCTCATCTTCTCACGTGCCGTTCGTGCTTACGAAGCTTTTTCTTAAGCATCAACGACAGGAGAGTATTTCGCCCGCGGAAGCAAATTGAATCCAATAAGACAAATGCTACTGAATCCTCTCGAGCTTTAAGCTCTCGGGCTTGTTTTTTTGTTCTCTTTTCTCTTCCTCTCTTCAGATCTAACGTTGCGTTGTTGTTGTTGGGGTTGGTGTCTAGAGAAAAACGATGACGGCTTGGAGGTCCATCTGAACTTTCATTTGCTGAAGCCAATGGAAGATGACAACCAAACAGTAGCGCCACCAAGCCCTCCATGGTAGAGTTTGGAGCATTTGGGATTTTTTTTGGAACATGCATATAATGCTTAAAAGCTAATAATCATTATTGACAAAGTTGAAGAAACAGGAAAGAACTCCGAATTAACCATTTTCGCCAGGTTGACCGAATACAAAAATGACAAAATCGACAAAATTGACTAAATAGACCAATTTCGCTAAATTGACGAAATTGACAAACTTGACCTAATTCATTGATTTGACAAAATTCACTTAGTTGAAAAAATCATAAAATTGATAAAATTTATAAAATTGACCAAATCGAGAAAATTGGTAGCATTGACCAAATTGACGATGACAAAATGGACAAAATTCACTGAATTGACAAAATTGACAAGATTGAAAAAACTGACAAAATTAATAAAATTCAAAAAATTGACAAAATTGACAAAAATAACAAAATTGACAAAAGAGATGACAAAATTCATTAAATTCACAAAATTGACAAGATTGATAAAACTGACAAAATCGACCAAATTAAAAAAATGACTAAGTTAAAGATGACAAAATCGATAAAATTCACTAAATTGACAAAATTGACAAGATTGATAAAACTGACAAAAATCGACAATATTGACAAAATTGAAAAAAATTGACCAAATTGACCAAATTGACAATATTGACAAATTCGGCTTAATTCATTGATTTGACAAAATTCACTTAGCTGAAAAAATCATAAAAATTGATGAAATTTATAAAATTGACAAAATCGAGAAAATTGACCAAATTGACTATGACAAAATCGACAAAATTCACTGAATTGACAAAATTGACAAGATTGATAAAACTGACAAAACTGAAAAAAATTACTAAATTAACGATGACAAAATCGACCAAATTGACCAAATGACCAAATTGTCAAAATTGACAAAGACAAAATCGACTAAATTCACTATATTTACAAAATTGACAAAATTGAAAAGATTGACAAAATTGACTGGCGAAATTTACAAAATTGACCCAATTGACTAAATTTTGACCAAATTTACAAGATTGACAAATTGACAAAATTGACAATCTTGACTCGAATCGAAGAAAATTGAAAAAAATGTCCAAATTGACAATGACAAAATCGACGAAATGCACTTAATTGACAAAATTGGCAAAGCTGTCAAAATTGACAACATTGACAAGATTGACAAAATTGACTAATTTGATAAAACTGACAAAATTGACAAAATTAACAAAACTGACCAAATTGACAAAATTGATAAAATTGACAGAATTTTCAAATTTGAAAAAGTTGACAAAATCATGAAAATTATTAAAATCGGCAAATTAACAAAATCTAGATAATTGGTTAAATTGACAAAATTTACTGAACTAACAATGCTGACAAAATCATGAAAATTGATAAAATTGACATTATTGACAAAATTTAAAAAATGACCAAATTAACAAAATTAACGAAATAAACAAAATCAACAAAACAGAATTAAAATCTCAAAATAACAAAATTAAAAATACAACGCTTTCAAAATTTTCAATATTTTTAATTTTCAAAATTTATTGTACCGATTTTATACATTTTGATATTGATATTGAATTTGAAATTTTATCCAATAATTTTATCTGTGTATTTGTTTCCTATACTTGAGAGGTTGAATTATTTGGAATACAAGGTCAGGCATCTTTTTTCAAATTGTTTTCTTAATTTTTATACCCCTTCCATTTTGAAGATATCATATGCTGTAACTCCAAAAGGAGTAAATTTAGTTAGATTATAATGTCATAGAAACGGAATCATACATGATATTCCAGAATCTAGTCATTCAAAAAGGTTTATTTATATGAAAATTCTTTTATCCTAATAAAAACTTTGAATCTTTATTTCCTAAATTCATTTTGGATTTATTGCGTATGAAATTCATTAATCATAATTCATAGTTCATTTTGTTTTATATGTACCCAAATATAATTTACAGACTGTAAGAAAGGCTACAATCCACTGTAAAGTGTATTAAATCGGGTTTCTACTTTCAATTTGTGTTTATCAAATTCACTATAACCGCATCCCGTCTATTCCAAATAGTGGAACCCATTAAAACGAATCTGGTAAATTTTCTCGCAACAGTTAATATTCGGCCCTGACTAATGAGCTTACGACCGAAGAATGTTCTATGGAAATGGAACAGGCAAACATTTGTGAATAAAGTTGACCATCCAGTTTGTGGTTGGTGGAAAATTTGTTGAAATGGTGTTTACGAAACTTTGCATTTCGATTCACAGAATTAGGTAATGAGAGTCCTCAAATGGATGGATAGGTACCAATTCTGGAAAGCACTTTTTGTGAATGGGATTCTAATGACTCAACAGGTGAACTTGAAAAGTTTCTACCTTTCAGGTTGTTAGTGGAGGTAGAAATCATTAATGTTTAATAAATGAATTCTCCATCAACGGCAGTCCCAATCTTCCAACAATTGCAGTCCAAATTATCCAGTTACAGTTTTGTGGAAAATTTCCATACGTGTTTCTAGCTAAATTATGTACATGAAATGAAATTAAACGATTCTTTAGAAGTTCCTTGCTTATTCGCAATATGGTCTGAAATTTAAACCCAAGTTATTCAGATAATAACGATTTCAACATGGGAAAGCATCCAATTTTTCATCTGAACCTAATAACATCTTTTGAACTTCCTGTGTTGCCTCAGCTCAACCCGCACCGAAGAGATAAACATCCTGTTTGGCATCGGCATTGAACAGAAGTAATCCAAACCCCGGGCACCAAGTGTATTAGGGCGAAACTTTCATCAAAGATACACTTTATCTGTTCTTTGCCAACATCCTGATCCTGGTAGCTTTCCGGGGTAAACTAGATGGCAAAATAGTTGGAAGCAAGAAAGTCGCCTTGTCTTTCAAGAACCAGGAAGATTTGTTTGCATATTTTCGTTTATTTCCTCGGTTTAGTTGTTTTTGTTTTTCTTCGATACTTTTTACCTCCGGTATAGGGGCCAGATTTGGTGTAGGAGTTGGTTCGCAAAACCCCAAAACAAACGGGCGAGAGAAAAAAAAAATAAACATTGTACCTTCATCTTTGTTGATGTGTTTGGGAATCTTTCGTTCCCAACCACACATTTCTAGCATTATCAACTACATCATCATCGTCGTCATCATCTTCACCGGATTGCAGAAAACTGTTTTTTTCCTAGTACAGCGCCGGATATTTACCGATAATTTCCAATATCCTTTCGTTTGGAAACGGAAATATGGGTGGGAAAAAGAACAAGTAGATTAAAAAGTTTCGATTGTAGCCAAAGAAACATCCTGGCAGGTTACTATCGGATTAAGCAGTTGGGAAAGTTGTCCGAAACTGACTCGTAGATCAACTTCAAAAAGAGAAGGGATGAAATATGTTGACTGTTGGGATTTTTGTTCTGGTGAATAATGAGAAGAAAATCTTACCCATGGAAAAGTTGATTTAGGACTTTAACCCTCATCCGTCCCTGAGATTTTTACCCGTTGCAGTCTCTGGAGTGTCAATTTGACATTTCTGGCGAAAACCACTATAGTTAGTTCTCGTGTTTCTCAACCGTTTTTAACAATTTATAGTTTTGAAAATCTCGTAATGTAACTCAAATTTGTTTCTCAATTTTTTTTCGGATTTTTTTTTAGACTTAGAATAACGGAAAACTGAAGTGCTGTAGGTAAACAATGTTTGTCATTTTTAAGTTACATAACGAGATTTCCAAAAATATAAATTTTGTACAAATCGGTTGACAAACAAGAGAGATATAGCGGTTTAAAGCAAGGATTGTCAAATTGACACTCAAGGTCTGATTAAGATTTTTTTTCTTGGGCTTCCGAGGTGCGTCCATCAAAAAAAGATGTAAAATTAAAGATTTCATGAATTCATTGAGTGTCCTTGAAGATTTTTTTTCTTATTTGGATACACCCGAATAAAGTGACAAGTCGGTATACTTCCAATAGTGTCATATTGACACTTTAGAGCGGGTTAGGGTTAAAAGATTTGGTTTTGTAGCGAAAAAAAAACAGCATTATTACAGTTTATTTGAGGTTGTCAAATCCAGGCTTTTGTATTTTAAAACCAGGCAAAATGCGTTCATTTGATTTTAAAACTGTGAACCAAAAACCCGGGCAAAATACGTGCAATTTTTGTCAAAACCCAGGAATCACTAAATAAAAATCGAGAAAATAAAACTTGAGAAATAAAATTTTTTCATCTTAACTTATCAGCAGACTTTAAATCGTATTTATAGCGTTTATTTTCTCTATTTCAAAGGTTATGGGAAAAGGTACGAGCCTTTTCAAATAAACGATTTATTAAAAAAAAAGGTTATGGAAAGTATAAGAAAAACATGAGCTATCAAGAAAGATCGTAAGCGATTAATATGATGGATTTTTCGAAAAAGGTACAACTTTTTCTAAAAATCCATGATATTAATCGCTTAATATTAAGCACAAGCCTACAAACGTAGTAATAGTGCTGTCTAACCTCTAATTTCCCTTATTTTCTAAAAAACCAGGATTAAAAAGTAATTTAGACTTGAAAATTTTGAAAAAAAATTTTATAATCTTGTGTGATTTTTTTTTCGAGAAATCAGAAAAAAGACTGTTTGAGCTACCGCACGCTTCCGAAAAAGGAGTTATGGCTGATTTTACCGTCAATTCCACATACATTTTTCAAATAGTTACGAAACAGCATGTTCGGGCTAGAAAATTGAAACTAAATATGACTTATGTTATGTGATATTTCCGAAAAATCAAATAAAGGTATCGCACACTTCGGAAACTGGATTTACGGCTGTTTTACCCTCAATTCCCAACATTATTCAATGGTTTCAGCAACACACACACACACACACACACACACACACACACACACACACACACACACACACACACACACACACACACACAATAACTATAACACACTAGAGCTATAGGTGTATGATTGTTATTACGTGCTCAACCATAAATATAATAGATTCACCTTTAGTCCTATGGTTGGTTTTCTGCATTTAACAATAAGTATAGAAGATTCAACTATACTGGTATAGTTGATTCAATTATACTGGTATAATTGATTCAAATATACTGGTTATAGTTGATTCATCTATAAATATGTTAGATTCTTTTGTATTTTTAGGATTGATTCATTGAGTTCAATTATAGATATTGCAGATTCAACTGATATTTATATTAGAAGTCATCATATTTATTGTTGGTTCTTTTCAGTTGCCGGTTGTTATAAATTATTCCCATTCTTTTTTTTTCACTTTTGTATTAATTTTTGATAAAAAAAAAGTAATACACTTAACAAAAGCCAATTAAAATAATAGCCAAAGCTGCCTTCGGGCGGTCCGCCGTACATATTTAGGATAAGGTAGAACATGACGAACCTGAAGTTTAATTTAAAAAAACGGATTGGAAAATGTTGAATAGATAATGTAATGGTAATTTTTACCTATTTTAGTTCCATAGTTTTTTTTCCCTTTTCCTGTTCACCAGCACACCTGCTGTCGCCGATTAGTATCATCAAGAATATTCCTTGTCAACCTTCCACCTTTCACTGTACGGTTTCAAATAGAATCGACGTTTTCCACTGGAGGCCCCAGCAGTTTTTTGTAGTCGGTTATATTTGTTGGTTTCTTTCGATCAGTCGTCTGGGATAGAGGACCACGTCGATTTAGGGTTCTGCTGGTAAACCGGAGCACAGTTGGTCAAACGATACCCAGACCGGCCGAGATGATACATTACTACAACTGCTTTCAGAATACACACAACAATAAAGTTTTCTCCTGGTCGGTTTTGCTTGTGGATGACAATCATAAAAGTATAGTAAAATTTATGATATTTAGAGTTAACTGTCTCAAATCAATCATACAATAGTTGTAGAAATCTATCATATTTATAGTTAACTAGCTGACCCGGTGTGCGTTGCTACACCTTCCAAAATCAAATGATATTTTCAGATATTATTCAAATTTTTATTGTTTCGTTGGCATAATTTTAAATCAAATTATAACATCATTCATAAGCAAACGCTATAAATGAGAGCTGCAGCTGGAGTTTCGAATTGCAACACAATGATAACTTAAAATTATATTATGAATCTTGATCTATAAATTTGTGTTAAAGATCTGGTAATTTTAATCCGCTCTAAAAAAGGAGGGTCTCAAATTAATTGTATGCAATGAATCTATCTTATAAAATATGGTTGATTTCGCTTGATATGTTGTAGATTTATGCAAAAAAAACTGATAAGAGAGCCCTCCTGTCCTTCCTTTCACCCCCTGCTGAATGGAGGTCGTGATCTTTAATAATCATACCCATTTTTTCATCGTTCTAAAACATCCTCTAATATCAAATATAGTTCCATTGGTTGATTAGTTTTTAAGCTTTACAACAAATTTTATATAAAGCCCCCTCCTTTCTTCCCCTCTCTACACTGTTAAGCATAAGGGTCTATACCAATCATAGAAATATATCTTGTAACCAAATACCATTCCAAACAATATTTGTTTCCATTTGTTGGCTTCGTTACCATAAATTGAGAACTTATGCTAACAAAATTGTATTGGGCTCACCTCCTTCTTCCTATGCACCTACTCACAGAAAGAAGGATGGTGTGTCAGAAAATCAAAGAATCATATCAAAATGATTTTCCATGTTAATTTATGTCCTTTTCTCGGATTTTATAAAAAAAAAAGTTAAATGTAGGCTTTCCTCTTACCTTCCTATATTTTCAATTCTATCATCCTACTGCAAGAAAGGAATTGTTTCACATAGAAAAATTTCTCGTATTGATATACCATCCCATACCAAATTTGGTTTTATTTGCGTAGAAAAATCTTGAGTTATGCATAAACTTGAAAGGAAGTACCATCTCTTCTTCCGTTCTCCCCATTGAATGGAGGGGAGAGCTTAAAGCTGAAGTATTTTTCGTACTCATATACTTTTTGATGCCAAATTTATCTTTCCGCTGAAAAAAGTGGGGCTTCAATTTATAATAGAAACATTTTTCGTATCTAAATACCTTCACATGTCAAATATGGTTCAATTGGCTCAATCAGCTCTCCAGTTATGCTGAAAATTGTGAAGGAGAACTCTCCTCCCCTTTCCATCAACCTTTTTGAAGGAGTGAGGGATACCAAATATTCATAGAAGCATTTCTCGTACCCAAATATCGTTCCATGCCAAATTTGGTTCCATTTGCTGTTGTAGTTCTTGAGTTATGCAGTAAAAAATGTATGAAACTCCTCCCTCCCTTCTTCCCTCTCCCCGCTGGAAGATGGAAGGGGTCTCAAACAATCATTAGAACATGTCACGTTCCCAAATACCCACCCATACCAAATTTTGTTCTATTTGCTTAATTAGTTTCTGAGTTATGTAAAAAATTATAAAAGAGGCCCCTCCTTCCTTTACATCTCCCTACAGAAAAGAGGGAGGGGTCTCAAATAATCATAGAAATAGTTTTTGTATCCAAATACCCTCCCATGCCAAATTTGGTTCTATTTGCTTTATTAGTTTTTGAGTTATGTTAAAAAAATATAAAAGAGGCCCCCTCCCCCTTTCTACTGGAAATAGGGAGGGGTTTCAAATAACCATTGAAATATTTTACGTATCCAAATACCTTCTCATGCCAAATTTGGTTCCAATATCTTGATTAGTTTTTGAGATATATGAAAAATTGTAAGGTAGCCCCCCTCCCCCCTTCTAATCAGCCCACTGAAAGGTAGGAGGGGTACCTCATTTTCATAGAAATATTCCTCTTTCCCAAATACAGCCCCATGCCAAATTTGATACCATTTGCTTGATTGATTCTCGAGTCATGCAAAAAATAGTCTTTTGTTTGGGAGGCCCCTCCCTCCCTTCCTGTTAGGGGGAGGGGTCCCAAACCATAATAGAAACCTTCCCCGGCTTCCAATACCCCCACTTGCCAAGTTTCACGTAAATCGGTTCAGTAGTTTCCGAGTCTATAGGGAACAGACAGACAGACAGACAGACAGACAGACAGACAGACAGACAGACAGACAGACAGACAGACAGACAGAAATTCATTTTTATATATATAGATTAAATCAGACCCCTATGATTGGATCTTAAATATTTATAGTTGATTGGATAAGGTCAATCAGCAGTTTAAAGGTGAATCTTTAATATTTATAGTTGAATGCCTGAATTCAATCCAACAATTGTAGTTGAATCCAACGTATTGATAGTTGAATCAATCATATTATTAAAGTTAAATCGATCATAATTGATTGGGTAAGGTCAATCAGCAGTTTGAAGTTGAATCTATTGTAATGTATCGTATCGTATCGTATCGTATCGTATCGTATCGTATCGTATCGTATCGTATCGTATCGTATCGTATCGTATCGTATCGTATCGTATCGTATCGTATCGTATCGTATCGTATCGTATCGTATCGTATCGTATCGTATCGTATCGTATCGTATCGTATCGTATCGTATCGTATCGTATCGTATCGTATCGTATCGTATCGTATCGTATCGTATCGTATCGTATCGTATCGTATCGTATCGTATCGTATCGTATCGTATCGTATCGTATCGTATCGTATCGTATCGTATCGTATCGTATCGTATCGTATCGTATCGTATCGTATCGTATCGTATCGTATCGTATCGTATCGTATCGTATCGTATCGTATCGTATCGTATCGTATCGTATCGTATCGTATCGTATCGTATCGTATCGTATCGTATCGTATCGTATCGTATCGTATCGTATCGTATCGTATCGTATCGTATCGTATCGTATCGTATCGTATCGTATCGTATCGTATCGTATCGTATCGTATCGTATCGTATCGTATCGTATCGTATCGTATCGTATCGTATCGTATCGTATCGTATCGTATCGTATCGTATCGTATCGTATCGTATCGTATCGTATCGTATCGTATCGTATCGTATCGTATCGTATCGTATCGTATCGTATCGTATCGTATCGTATCGTATCGTATCGTATCGTATCGTATCGTATCGTATCGTATCGTATCGTATCGTATCGTATCGTATCGTATCGTATCGTATCGTATCGTATCGTATCGTATCGTATCGTATCGTATCGTATCGTATCGTATCGTATCGTATCGTATCGTATCGTATCGTATCGTATCGTATCGTATCGTATCGTATCGTATCGTATCGTATCGTATCGTATCGTATCGTATCGTATCGTATCGTATCGTATCGTATCGTATCGTATCGTATCGTATCGTATCGTATCGTATCGTATCGTATCGTATCGTATCGTATCGTATCGTATCGTATCGTATCGTATCGTATCGTATCGTATCGTATCGTATCGTATCGTATCGTATCGTATCGTATCGTATCGTATCGTATCGTATCGTATCGTATCGTATCGTATCGTATCGTATCGTATCGTATCGTATCGTATCGTATCGTATCGTATCGTATCGTATCGTATCGTATCGTATCGTATCGTATCGTATCGTATCGTATCGTATCGTATCGTATCGTATCGTATCGTATCGTATCGTATCGTATCGTATCGTATCGTATCGTATCGTATCGTATCGTATCGTATCGTATCGTATCGTATCGTATCGTATCGTATCGTATCGTATCGTATCGTATCGTATCGTATCGTATCGTATCGTATCGTATCGTATCGTATCGTATCGTATCGTATCGTATCGTATCGTATCGTATCGTATCGTATCGTATCGTATCGTATCGTATCGTATCGTATCGTATCGTATCGTATCGTATCGTATCGTATCGTATCGTATCGTATCGTATCGTATCGTATCGTATCGTATCGTATCGTATCGTATCGTATCGTATCGTATCGTATCGTATCGTATCGTATCGTATCGTATCGTATCGTATCGTATCGTATCGTATCGTATCGTATCGTATCGTATCGTATCGTATCGTATCGTATCGTATCGTATCGTATCGTATCGTATCGTATCGTATCGTATCGTATCGTATCGTATCGTATCGTATCGTATCGTATCGTATCGTATCGTATCGTATCGTATCGTATCGTATCGTATCGTATCGTATCGTATCGTATCGTATCGTATCGTATCGTATCGTATCGTATCGTATCGTATCGTATCGTATCGTATCGTATCGTATCGTATCGTATCGTATCGTATCGTATCGTATCGTATCGTATCGTATCGTATCGTATCGTATCGTATCGTATCGTATCGTATCGTATCGTATCGTATCGTATCGTATCGTATCGTATCGTATCGTATCGTATCGTATCGTATCGTATCGTATCGTATCGTATCGTATCGTATCGTATCGTATCGTATCGTATCGTATCGTATCGTATCGTATCGTATCGTATCGTATCGTATCGTATCGTATCGTATCGTATCGTATCGTATCGTATCGTATCGTATCGTATCGTATCGTATCGTATCGTATCGTATCGTATCGTATCGTATCGTATCGTATCGTATCGTATCGTATCGTATCGTATCGTATCGTATCGTATCGTATCGTATCGTATCGTATCGTATCGTATCGTATCGTATCGTATCGTATCGTATCGTATCGTATCGTATCGTATCGTATCGTATCGTATCGTATCGTATCGTATCGTATCGTATCGTATCGTATCGTATCGTATCGTATCGTATCGTATCGTATCGTATCGTATCGTATCGTATCGTATCGTATCGTATCGTATCGTATCGTATCGTATCGTATCGTATCGTATCGTATCGTATCGTATCGTATCGTATCGTATCGTATCGTATCGTATCGTATCGTATCGTATCGTATCGTATCGTATCGTATCGTATCGTATCGTATCGTATCGTATCGTATCGTATCGTATCGTATCGTATCGTATCGTATCGTATCGTATCGTATCGTATCGTATCGTATCGTATCGTATCGTATCGTATCGTATCGTATCGTATCGTATCGTATCGTATCGTATCGTATCGTATCGTATCGTATCGTATCGTATCGTATCGTATCGTATCGTATCGTATCGTATCGTATCGTATCGTATCGTATCGTATCGTATCGTATCGTATCGTATCGTATCGTATCGTATCGTATCGTATCGTATCGTATCGTATCGTATCGTATCGTATCGTATCGTATCGTATCGTATCGTATCGTATCGTATCGTATCGTATCGTATCGTATCGTATCGTATCGTATCGTATCGTATCGTATCGTATCGTATCGTATCGTATCGTATCGTATCGTATCGTATCGTATCGTATCGTATCGTATCGTATCGTATCGTATCGTATCGTATCGTATCGTATCGTATCGTATCGTATCGTATCGTATCGTATCGTATCGTATCGTATCGTATCGTATCGTATCGTATCGTATCGTATCGTATCGTATCGTATCGTATCGTATCGTATCGTATCGTATCGTATCGTATCGTATCGTATCGTATCGTATCGTATCGTATCGTATCGTATCGTATCGTATCGTATCGTATCGTATCGTATCGTATCGTATCGTATCGTATCGTATCGTATCGTATCGTATCGTATCGTATCGTATCGTATCGTATCGTATCGTATCGTATCGTATCGTATCGTATCGTATCGTATCGTATCGTATCGTATCGTATCGTATCGTATCGTATCGTATCGTATCGTATCGTATCGTATCGTATCGTATCGTATCGTATCGTATCGTATCGTATCGTATCGTATCGTATCGTATCGTATCGTATCGTATCGTATCGTATCGTATCGTATCGTATCGTATCGTATCGTATCGTATCGTATCGTATCGTATCGTATCGTATCGTATCGTATCGTATCGTATCGTATCGTATCGTATCGTATCGTATCGTATCGTATCGTATCGTATCGTATCGTATCATATCGTATCGTATCGTATCGTATCGTATCGTATCGTATCGTATCGTATCGTATCGTCACATAGCTGGGTATAACAACCAATGTCAAGTCATAGTAACCGACTATATTCAGCTAAATCCTATACTGCAACACAGCGAATCACATTGCTAGAAGAATAGATACTAAGGAGGTTAGTTGTGCTAGCGATTTCGAACATCGTTTCTGTTGAGCTTTACTCTTCCAAACACTCTTCCAGCTGAACCGTTAAGAAGTCATGTTAAAGCCGATAAGGTGGTCCTAGGAAGAGACCGTTATATTGACGATTGATACCAAACCGGAGTCCTACTTATTTCAAATCAACGTCACTTTTCCAGTCGAAACAATCAAATGCATTTCTGTTCGTTATCATAAACATTATGGACGATTGCTGTAAACTGTACATTTTGACTTTATATATTTTTCCCCTATCTCATGCCGAAGCAGTAAATTTAATTATGCAGACGTATGTAGTTGGACAATCGCTCGTTCATTAGATTAATTTGCCAAATTGAACACGAGCAACAAACAGCGAATGCCATTGATTTTAATTGCATGCTCCACTTGCCAACGTGGGGAAAATTCCGTTCGTTTGTACCACCAATAGGACGCCAAACATGGATTACTACGTAATTCAATCCATCCGTGATCCATCAGGAAATCCTGGCTGCAATCGAAAAGGCTTAAAAGCTAACAGTTCCCAGAAATAGGCAATGGTTTCACTTTCACATTTTTGCGATGTTTTTCGTTTAATGTTATTGTTTTTCATGTTTTTCAACAACAATTTTTATCTGGTCTATTCCCTGAAATTTTAATTCACGCATTTTTCCACAAAAAAGTTACCGTTATATCCTCATTTTACACAGCAAGAGTGAACTTTTTCTCCGAAAATGTTTGTTTTTTTTCCACAAATCCAGGGAACGAGAGCAAACAATATTTTTCCTCGTTTGATCTCCGTGGGTTTTATTTTTCAATTCATTTTAAATTCAATCAAAAAACTAGTCGTTCTGAAATTGTGATCGATTCCAAAAATTGAACCTACAGCTTTTGATATTCCATAAAAAAACATTTTGTTGAAATTTCCTCAACCCATTTACGAAGGTTAATTAATTAAAATTATATCAATTTCATGTGAATTTTATGTTACCCAAATTAGTTCAACGTATGAAAAAATGTTGTAAAATGAACAAAATCTAGAAAACAAACAGTCTGAAATTTAGACAGCATCTTCGAAAGAGCTTTCGTTAATTTCAAAGTCAACAACGCCGGTCAAGCAGTTGTTCCAGAGAAAGAAGGAGAGAGAGATGGGGGAGCTAGAACCCTTGAAACGAAGAATGGGAAAAATAAACGATTCCTTAAATTTTCCGCTCGATTGACAGCAGCACAAAAGAATACACTAAACCCCTTTCCCCGTTTTGACTCAGATTCTCCTCGACTGATCGTCATCATACACTCAATTTAACTCGCTCCACTTTCGTGTTTCCCGGTTCCATCGACTTCGTCGTGTGTTCGTTGATATGGACATCGTCGCCGTCTTTGTTGTTCGTTGAGCAGAAAGAAAAAGAAACTGGAGAATGCACACGATGATGGCAACACAATAGAAGACCCGAGCTAGTAGAAAGCATATCAAAACGACACATAAGACACTGGGAAGCGTAGACATCTTTCTAGGAGCCTTCGGAATGTTGCTCGTATGATGTTGAGTAGACACATAACTAGGGTACAAGTCTAGCACAGGGGTAGGCAATCTGCAGCTTGTCGTTTCTATACTCCTCAAGATTATTTTTCACAGAATAAAAATTTTAAAATTAAAAAAGGATTTTTGATGATTTTGCAAAGTTTAAGGACCAGCAAACAATTCGAACTCAGAAAATCTACACTGGAAGACGGCAAATTTGCCGCCTAATAACGAATGGTAGTACGAAGTATTTTTTCCAGCACCGCCTTCAACACAAGATCACCTGGAGATCACCGTACCAAAGTCAATCACAGATAAACCAAATTTGAAAAGACAGCTGGCACTTCTTGGACATCAGCGACGTCAGATTCTGTCACACAGCTGATGTAACCCGAGGTCGCATCAGACTACGCGCCATCGCTCGAAGAAACACTGCCGGCAGAGGGTGACCTTGACGAAGCCCCTCTCTAGGACTGTTGGGATACCATCAAGACAGCCATCATTAGCGTGAAGGAGAACGTCATCGGACATGTGAAACTAGCTCGACGAAACGACTGAGTCGACGAGGAGTGTTCGAGGGTGATGGACGAAGAGAACGCCACGCAGGCGGCAGTAGTGCAAAGGAGCGCCCGTCGAAACGTAGAAAATCACTGACAGCGAAAGAGGCAGTGAGTCAGAATTTTCCAGTAGAAAAAGCGCCGCCTGGAGGAGGAGGAGCTCGAGAAGCTGGAGCAGCTGCATCGTTTCCAAGAAACACAAAAGTTCTATCAGAAACTCAACGCATCCCACAAAGGCTTCGTGCCGCAAGCCAAAATGTGCCGGGATAAGGGGATCAAAAGGTGGAAGCAGCACTTCGATGAATACCTGAACGGTGTACATGCCGAAAGGGGAAGATACAGCGCCAGCGTAGCCAACAACAATAAAGAGCCACTCGCAAGGATAAGTGAAGTAAAGGAAGCCATTCGCCAGCTGAATAGAAACAAGTCGGCTGGGAAAGATGGTATCGCAGCTGAACTCATCAAAATGGGCCCGGACAATTTGGCCGATTGCCTACACCGGTTGATGGTTCGGACCTGGGACACAAAACAGCTACCAAAGTAGTGAAAGGAGAAGGTAATACTTAACATCTATAAGAAGGGCGTCATATAGGACTGTGGAACCTACCGAGCGTTCACTGTCCTCAATGCCGCCTACAAAGTGTTATACTATGTAAATGAAATTAATAATCTCTTAGATAATTTGCTATAAAAATTCGCAAAAATTACGACTTTTCATGAATTTTTAATTCCTACAAAACTGTTTTTTTTCACTAGCTCTTTGAATGAGCGAGGAAAATTTCGCCATGGACACTCGGACCGTGACCAGTCAAAATGACTGGTAAAATTTATGAAAATTTGTAGAAAAAGTTCTCGGATTGACCGCTGTGTGGCGCATTTTTTTGGTCCGTTTTGTTGCTCAACTAAAATCAAACTTTCTGTCAGAATTTGGTGAAATTTCATCAAGATTTGTAAAAGTTATGTTGGATTTAATATATGTCCATTCGAGTAATTGAGTAATTTTAGGTGATAAATACGTTTTATATTAAACTAGTATGAGTGAGGTACTTATGAATTGTGTACTTATTCATTCAAGTTTTGGGGGTGCACGGAGTATTTTTAATATGTTGGTTATCCACCATGGTGTCGTATCCTGAGTCACTTTTCACTTTTCGTGACAAATTTCCTCGCGTTTGGGAACGTTTATTTCGACGCGACTTTCTTCGGCAACAATCACAGATAGAATGTTTTACTCATGTTTGCTGCTCTCTCATCCATCCTATCAATTTATTCCTCTCTCTTTTACGCATCAGCAATTCTATATTCTGGAAAATACCATATCTCATTCAAATGGTTACCTAAACGTTTGCGCTAAAACACTGAATGAAATTCACTTCTAATTATTAAATCCTTCATCAGTAAAGCTACATTTAATTGAGTAATTTATTAGTAATCTTTACCTTATTCACTACATTACTCTCCTTCTCTACTCTGAGCTAATGTACTAATTCGCTTGTCTCAAATAATGAATTCATCCGGTAGTGTTAAAAAAATAAATACTTTCAAAATTTCAATCAAATAATGTTAAAAATATGAATACTTAAAAAATATAAGCACTCCATTAAACTCAAAAACTCAATTAGAAGCTGTTTTTTTTTTCAGAGATATTTCTAAGATTATCGGTATCATTGGGTTTTAATTTTGTATTATGTCTTATTCGATATTGTAAATGCTCAATTTAATCATGTTCAGAAATTTTCTTCAATCATATTAACTAGAAATTACAATTCACTTATTTTGCAGAAAGCTTACAAATTGATATAATCAGAAATAGTGATTAAAGTTTAAAAAACTATTCTTCGTTTAACAATTTTATTTAAGAAAAAAATTAAATCCGTTAAATAAATTGACTTGCTAGATAAATCATTAACCGAAAAACTACTCCACCATGTAAGTTTACTATAATTTTATGTTACATCCAAATAAAATATATTCTTTCGCATTTCTTCTACCTAATTCCTCGCACCTCACACTTTCGTTTACTCGCTAACCAACCGTGAAATCTCTA
This sequence comes from Uranotaenia lowii, assembly GCF_029784155.1. NCBI lineage: Eukaryota > Metazoa > Arthropoda > Insecta > Diptera > Culicidae > Uranotaenia > Uranotaenia lowii. Next base: position 157,029,821 of record NC_073691.1, on the reverse strand, counting down.
TCTCTATCTGTTTCATATATTTTCTGCATTTTCACACATAACACTCCCATTCGGGGACGGAGGGGGAAGCTATTTTCCCTCTTGCTCATTGTAACACAATGAGTCGCCAGATTGCCACGTTGGGTCATATTGGGATAAGCGCGCAAGAAATAAAATTAAATTCTCCTGAATCATATTTTCTCTTTTCTCTCCCTTAGATCCTCAGACGTTGAGATACATCTAAGAATCTTAGCTTCAAACCAAGACCCTGGTCATGAGGCAAGAAACAATGAAAAGATACACTATTTAGTGTCAATAAATCAAAAAATTGTACACATTTCTCTCACTCTGTCACATATTAATACCAGGAAATTATTTTGTCCAGACACAACGGTTATTTAGACCTTTTTTTTTGCTCTAATATGGAGTATGCTTCTGTGCTAAAATCATCGTTCTAGTCATTCTCTACCTAACAATCGTTCATTAAAATTCATTTTATTATTATTATTTTTTTTTTAATCATGGCTCAGAGATCTCTCGCTCTGTTAATTTCGGATTCTCAATTCTAATCAACAGAACACAGATTTTCTCTTTACTCCGAACTCGATCTAAAATTTTTTTTCATTTCAAGGTACTGTTTTATCGTTTTAGGTTGAAAATTACTTCAGGTGATAAACCGAAGCATGTTTTATAACTTTCGCAACATTTTTTTTTTTCTCAGGCTTCAAACCGAGACTTTTAACCTTTAAGATAAAGAATAAACAAATATATAGCTCAGCCATTCAACGCATCATTTCACATAGCAGAGTCTCTCGCTCTAACTTTTTTCCATTCAATTATTTTTATTTCAGAGATCTCTCGCTCTGATTCAGAGTACTCTCGCTCTTTTTTATTTTTCTTCATTTACTTCAGCTGGCTTCTTTTCTCAGGCTTCAAACCGAGAATTTCCATCCAGTTTTTTTCAGGTTCAGAGATCTCTCGCTCTGTTTTTCATACATGACATTACTTTTTTTGTACCGCGTGGCTTCACTAAATATTTGTTTTTCTTCATCCTAGGAAAATTTGAATAGCGAATTCCACTCCCGTTTCACAATTACACTTTAACCGAGCAGTTATGGAAGCTGCTACGCCATTGTCGTATCCTGAGTCACTTTTCACTTTTCGTGACAAATTTCCTCGCGTTTGGGAACGTTTATTTCGACGCGACTTTCTTCGGCAACAATCACAGATAGAATGTTTTACTCATGTTTGCTGCTCTCTCATCCATCCTATCAATTTATTCCTCTCTCTTTTACGCATCAGCAATTCTATATTCTGGAAAATACCATATCTCATTCAAATGGTTACCTAAACGTTTGCGCTAAAACACTGAATGAAATTCACTTCTAATTATTAAATCCTTCATCAGTAAAGCTACATTTAATTGAGTAATTTATTAGTAATCTTTACCTTATTCACTACACATGGGTGCACGAATTCACCGCAGTTTCTGCCTAAGTATGTGTCACATACATTCTTAGATTATTATGTTCGACAAATTTCAGATGCAAGTTTACTTACAGGTATTCCTCACGTGTGTATATACCTGGCCAGCTGGCAACTGATTGAACATTCTTATTATACAGATGTGTAAGAGGAAACACATCTTACCTGTCGGCCACTTATGGGATTCGAACCCAAAAGTTTTCTTCCCGATACCGGGAATCGAACCCAGTACGCCTGGCATATCAAGACCAGACAGCTTATCTGCTAGACCACATCTGCGCGTTAATTCTATAGAATGAAATAGTTTTTACTTTGCTTCAGAACACAAAATTTTTTTGAGTCGGAGATGATTTTTAATAACAATTAACAAAAATTTTAATATTTCATAATATAATTGAAATATTTCTATTCCAGGAATGAAAAAAACGGAACAAAGAAGAAAAATCGTTAGTTAAATCGTTATGTCTCAACATGAAAAACATGGTTTCAACTTTGGATTATTTAAGATTTGTCAAAATGCTTTTTAAAAATTTGCTTTTTAAAAACATCCAATATTTGAAGAAAATGCAGTAAATCCATGCACCCATAGTGAAAAACCATGCATATAACACAAATTTTCTTTGAACTCTTTTGAAGTCTTTATTCTTTACCTTTAGCATGCAAAAAAGTTGATTTTGGATTAATGGCGGTGAATGCGTGCACACATGGTAAATTGCTCTACTTACAGAAAAACTATGCTTAAAAACCTACAATATCAGGTATAATTTATAAGCAACATGTTGAAAAACTTCTGAGGGATGGGTGCTTGAGAATATCTACTACAGCAAAACTGAAGTGAAACCGTGCACCCATACTCAATACCCATAACCATTTCACATGATTTTCTGATAAAATTGATAATGTGTTTTCATTTTTTGAACATTATTTGGAATAATCATTTTATGGCATACACACCTTCGTCAAACAAATTATCGATCCGATCAAAAATCAACCTTGATTTTAAGTTGTTTGATAATGACTGTTAATTATAAACCATCTTTATTTTTATTTCCATTCTTTTTTTTTTCAGATAATCAAAAATAATTGCCGAATGTCTCGAATGAATTAAAAAATATTTATTAATGTTTTTAAATATGAATTCTCAATTAGGAAAAGGCGAAAGATTAAAACTTTGTTTTTCTTTTTATAAATTTAGATTTATGGGATTCCAAGATGATGTTGTTTTCAAAACACAGAAAATCAGATTTAAAAAACAAAGACAAACCTATAACATTCGGTGCATTAAATCGAAAATAATTTTTAAACAACTATAAATTTCGGTAAATTGTTTCGCAAATTTAAACTGAATGTGAAGATCATTAGCATATGTTTTTCAAACAATTTAAAAGAGTTTAAAAAAACCGCCTAACCATTTTAAATACGGCTTTACAACTTTTTGTTGCAGAAATCAAAATAGCTTCGTATCTAAAGTAAAATTGATAGTTGATTTGAAATCATTATAAAGAAAAGTTTTGACATGTTTTAAAGTTTTGTCATAAAAATGCAGAATATTGTTAACAGAGTTTTACTAATTTCAAAAGGTATTTTATCAACTAAAGTTGATAAGAAATTGTATATTTGAATTCAGGGCACCTAAATTCATAAAAAGAATCTCCTCAACACTTGTAGCTCAAAAACTGTGAATTTTAGATATATAGTTCGTTTATGTTAATAATTTTTTTAAGCTGACATGAAAAAATCTTCAAAATATCATTTTAAGCCTGAACAAGGCCGGATTAAGGGGGGGGGGGGGGGTGCAAAAGGGGAAATGGCCCCGGTTTCCCCGAGGAATAAAAAGTTTTGACATTACTCTAATCATACTTTTTCAGTTTCTTCAAATCTATGAAAGGCAATCAAAACTAGAAAATCGGAATGAAAACTTGAAATATAACAACTAAAGGAGCCTCCGTGAAATGGTATCTAGTATAATTTTTCCTTTACATACGTTAAGGGGGTCTCCCCTAGAGTAAGCAGTGAAGGAGTTCTTCCGCATTAAGCGGCCTGAGAATATCAAAATCTAGTTATCTAAAATCAAAAATTTTCAACCCATAATCTAGTTTAAACCAAATGATGTCATTATTCGAAAAAAAAAAAAATAAGAACAATATTAAGCAAATCATCTCGAATTTTCATTATTACTTTAGTATCGAACCAGGTTATTCAGTACAGAATATGTAGAATAAAGAAAAATATCTCCTCATTTTCATTGTATCCAAAGTCTTGCACAATAATAATGTTTATTAATACGTTAACTTTCCAAGTAATGTTTACTCACTGCACTAAAATAGCAGGTTATTTCGCCAAAGTGGCTCACAGTGCATAGAAAGAACAGAGAAGTTCACATTGTTGAATACCATTTTTACAAGACGCTAGTTCTAATGGTTTTTTGGGTTAATTTTTTACAATTTATGAATAAATTCACGTTAACTTAATTAAACTAAGACTTCAAGAGATAAAAATTTCTGCATTTTACCCGGGAAATATCTGGGTTAATACCAGGTATTATAATAACTCCACATAATTATTATTGAAATTTCCGTTGGTTTAGAATTTTGAAACCCTTTTCCCTTCCTTTTTTTAAAAATAAAATCTGTAAAAAAAACTATACTAGCTCTAATTGAACCAATTGACAGTACTGCGTTTCTTTATTGAATTTCCATCCCAATTTCTGTCTTAGTCTTGAAATTTGAATTGAAACATTTTCAACTGATTCATCCCAAATTTTATCCTCTGCTGAAGAAAATATCCTGAATTCAGCATATCATTTGCCAAAAGATCATTCTCGAATTATTTTTATCATAAAAACGACCTCATGGTGGAGTTGCTAATATCATTTAGAGGTTCTCTTAACATAAATATTTCTGGTTTCAATCTTATCTTTTTCCAGCTTGAATTCATTTAGATTTTTAAGTCTTGTGTTGTTTCTTCAGTTACTGAAGTTCAGTTTCACGGTTTTTCTGAATTTTGAGAATTCTAGGATCTTTGTTTAAGATCCCAAACTCATTTGGATTTCTTATCTGACCTTTTCAATGATAAGTGATTCTTTGTTTTAAACTTTTAATCTCTATTCTGATTTTTTTTTTCTCAATCGATCATTTTTGCACTTTTGCCCCTTTGACTTTGAGGGCATCTAATGAAATTTTTTCACATTTAAATTAGCTATTTGATAACAATGAGAAATAAATTTTGCATTTCGCAGCTCAAACCCAAGCTTTCTTTTTTGAGAAATTTCGAAATTCTTCCGCAGTGTTTGCACGTGATTAATTGACAATTTTAATTTGAAGATACCAGAAACTATCTTCTACGCAGACAACATGGCTGTTTGAAGACAGTATACTGAACTCATCTTCAGTTATTCAACACGTTTAAAATGTTTTGCATACTATGGAATAGCATTTGAGAAAAAAATCGAATCATAGGGGCCCCCCGAGAAAAGTTGCCCCGCGCCCCCTGGCTTAATCCGGCCCTGAGCCTGAATTTTATTTTATTTTTCTTGTTCTTCTTTAAAAATTATATTTTGAAGATTTTTTCATGTCAGCTTAAAAAATTATGTTCATAAACGAATTTATTTATGATCAAAGTGATTCATATTGAAGAAATGCAGGGATATCAAGGCCATCTCTTTTCTTTGCTTTAAAATTTTCAATTATAAACGATAAAAAGAAAAAAAATGGATAGGTTTTCCCCCTAGTTCTGTCTGTTTTTAAAAAAAAGAATTTTAGGGATTTAAAAAAAATTGGGAAATCTCGTGGGTCATCAAATTTGAATTAACTAGATTACGTGCAATGTTTATGAGTTGAGAAATGAATGTGAAATGTGAACGATCGAATAATTCCTAAAACCTGGCTCGCAAACGTTTCGGTAAAATTTCTTATTTAGGATAGATAAAATAGTTTTCATAACACTTCATTTGGCATAAGAAAACATTACATTACAGAACATTTTAAGTTCTGAATGTGTTTAAAAACATAAAGTTATTGGTGGCCGAAAATACCCAAGAAAATCTGGCCTACGATTCCCCACAAGTTATGATTTGCAAATTGATTGCGTTTGTGTAAATTATTTATATTAGATAAAAAGTAAGATCAAAAGACACATTTCACGCGCTTGTACCGCTCAAGGGTGATTTTTATCCGTTCGCGTATAAAAAAATCTCAAACTTGTCTATAATTTTCATAATTCAAATCATACTAAACCAACGGAGAAAAGAGAAAAAAAAAATTTACTCATGTTTTATAAGATTTTGAAAATCAATTTTTTTTGTCGGAAAAAGTGGTTATTTTGACAACTTTAACAAAATCATTTATTTAAATATAGGGGAGATACTTGATACTTGATTCCTTAGCAATATCTCCAAACTGGAATGTCGTACAAAGATCAAATGATCTAGAAAAATGTGTCAAATGGAACAAAACAGCAATGGTTGAAGCTCAAAAATTTTTTAACAAAATAAGTTTCTGGGTTATTGAACTTTGTTTGAAAAATTTCACAAAATGTGACTTGAAGATCTTTTTTCATCAATTTAAAATGTTCCTAACATAGAAATATTATAACAAACATATTTATTCCAATACATCAATCTTTCGAGTGTAAAATGAACTTCAAAATACAATATTTTCAAAGCGATGGAAAACTCCCAACTTTTTTCAGAACAAGTTTTCTAAAATGTTGATTTTGGGTACAAATGATCCCGGTATATTTTTCTTCTCAATAGATCGTGGTCATTGCTGATTACGAGATTACTAATATTTATCCAATAGCTAATATTCATCCATCAATTATCTGAAGAAAGGGCCAAAATAATTGATTTTCTCTTGTTTTTAGAAAAAAAATGCGCCCGTAAGTATGCAATGTCATAAGGGTTGAGAATAAGCTATAGAATTTTTTTCTGACAATTAGAGATTGCGAAATGAGAACAAACTTGACCAAAATAGTCAGTTTACATCCTATCTTGGGGTGTTGTTTGATTTTTTCCATGAATTAGGGCTTCCTGAATAAAGGATCAAGTCTTCCCTAACTTCAAAAATATCGCAATTTTTTTAATCCCACGAAAATGCTTCAAGTTCATTTACGGGTTCAAGTATCGTTCTAATTTTAGGGGCATAAAAACTTGAAGTTACACGCTGTCAGAAAATGTTAAAGAGTGCGATTTGCTAATTTTTTTCAAAAAGATATGGTGAAAATAAGAAAAAGGGATCAAGTATCCCCACTCTCCCCTATGGATGAATTTGTTTTGGATTTTTTTTAAATATGTTTTGAAGCCAAAAACAGTGCTTCATTTTGTAGAAAAAATCATTAGTTTATATTCAATGTGGTTGTTTTGAAAAGCGAACAAAAACAGTCGCAAATGAGTGAATTCACGTCAAAAAAAATGGGAACTTTTTAATATTTCGGGAAAACTTTGACATTTTCTTACATTAAAATTCGAAATTCGATTCGAAATTTTATAGAAATCGGTTGTTATCTAGCTGAGTTACAACAGCACGAAAGAGTGAATTCACGTCACGAAATTTGATTTTTTTTTAAATTTTATATGGTGAATATGCTCTGAAAGCTGTTTTGAACCTCCAGATGGTCGGATTTTTACAAATCGAACATAATTTAGTTAATTTTTAAATAAGTTCGTTAATTTCAAATAAAAAGATTGATAAAAAATAAAAAGATTATTTTTGGTGAATTTTTAAATGAAGACTGTGAGAGACAGTAGTAATTTTAACGTATGATCCCTCAATATGTTGCTATTCAAGTGGCAGTCAAAATAAGGAAAAAGTTAGTTGAAAATACTGTAAATTTATTATTGTTAAAGTCGAAACAACAAAATATCGTTTTTGGAAGTGCACATAAAATTTGAAGGCTCTAAAGAATGGTTCAGTATTACTTTATATATCGTGACATGAATTCAGTCAATTACCCTGTTCAGTTTAAACTGAGTGAATTCACGTCACAACTTCAAATAAGCATAACTTCGTTTGTTGTTGTTCAATCGGAAAGTTACGCACATCAAATTGTGGGTAATTGTTTTTCTACAACTCATTAGAAGACACCAATATCATATTTCCACAGAGAGAACAGGAAATCAAAGTTGTGTGTACTGAAGTAAAAATTGGTCAATTCTAGCGTGAATTCACGTCTCAAAAGTAATCGATCACAACAAAAACAACTTAAATTTTTAATGACCAAACTATATGGGTCATTCCATGTCAAGTGTGCACAGCGAAAAAAAAAATCTTATCGAAAATTTGCCAAACTTGGCCGAAAGACTTTCTGAGGCCTACAAAATAAATCCTCATTTTTTAAGAATGATCCGCCCACCCCTCGTTGCAGAACCCTCCCTTCTTTTTTTCACGATTTTGAAAAAAACATCATTTTTAAAATACTATATCTCCGGACTAGAAAATCATACCAAAATGACAAAATATGCGTTGTGTAGATTTTATTAAAATCTATCAATTGAAGTTATTTATTTTTTGAAATAGTGACGTTTCAAACGTCAAAACATAGCTCTAAAAATAAAACGTTAATTTTCGCAAGGAAAGTATATTTTTTTCTTGAATTTTATGATTTCATTGTTTTTTTGAGAAAATTTTACGTGAGAACCACTTAAAATCCCAATATAATATTTCTTGTTTCCGAGATATGAAAGATTTAAGTTAAACCCTTAAACTTTTAGTAATCCCATTCACGATTTTCTGGACGATTTAAATTTAAAATTAGCATAAAAATGATGTTACCTTCTAGTGAGCAGCAAATTTTTGTAAAGATAAGATGCTGTAAAAATATAATAACACTTTTTGTTTAAATTCGTTTTGCTATTGAATAATAATATTATTCACTATCACACTGTATAAAGTCATTAAGCAAGAGCTTCCTTAGCGAATACTGCGGATGAATAAATGTGAGGATTTGGTTCATTTTTCCATAAAACTGTTAAACTTATTCACAGAAAATGTGTAAATGTCGAGAATCTGCTCGTATGTTGATTACCTACTTAACTTACATGAATTATGGCGATACTGGTCTAACAATACTGACTATTGACGCACAACATTTGTTCATTGTATAACATTGTATAGTATTGTATTGTATAATTGTATAATAGTTTTGTTTTTGTTGACACCGAGTGGCACTGAACAATAACAATTTTTTTTAACTGATTCACTGACTATTTTGAACGAATTGTTGCCTCAACTGCTCGCTTGTTGCTACTTACTAGTAGTTATGAATACAACTTCTAAAATCGAAGATTACGGTTGAAATATCCAGTTGCATTGGAACGGAGTTGTCTTGGTGACTTTTTTGTTAAGCTTCTAAATAGTCGGGAACAGTTTTCCGATCATGGCAAAAGCAACGTGTTCAATTGGAAAAGAACTTCATAAGCGATGCTCAGTGGATACATTTATCAAGAACACACGACTTTTTACCTCAAGGGAGTGGAATTTGTTCAAATTGCGATCATAAGTGCACAATCTGAAGTCTGTCTGCAAAAACCGTTCTAACAAGTTTGGTAAATTGTACCCTGTTTCGCAAAAGGTTGCTTATGTTGAATGCTTTCAAATCAGAATAACATTGACTGGCAGGTTTGAAGCATCTATGGCAATCAAAGGAATTCGTTCGTTTCACGCCGCAATCCCTTTAGATGCTGGAAAAATTGGAATGAAAACATTTTCAAGTTCCACGGAATTTAAAATATTCAATGTATGCAAAAAGAAAAGACAATCTGAAGATGATTTAACTTGCAGAGTTGGAACGGAAAAAAGAAGAAACAAAATAGTTATACTTTGAATAAAAATATTTCAAAAACCGATAATATTGTTTTCCGTTCATTCAAAGTGTTGTTTCAAATTTTCTTTAGTTATAAAACAAATCATGAAAACAAAAAATTTGTTCAAGCATGGAAGATGTGACTAAAAATTTCGACGATTGTTGCACTCTAGTGAAACCACTGAGCGCGGCGAGTAAATAGTTGTTAGACAATTCAACTTAAATCTTTCATATCTCGAAAACAAGAAATATTATATTGGGATTTTAATTGGATCTTTCGTAAAATTTTCTCAAAAAAACAATGAAATCATAAAATTCAAGAAAAAAATATACTTTCCTTGCGAAAATTAACGTTTAATTTTTAGAGCTATGTTTTGACGTTTGAAACGTCACTATTTCAAAAAATGAATAACATCAATTGATAGATTTTAATAAAATCTACACAATGCATATTTTGTCATTTTGGTATGATTTTTTAGTCCGGAGAAATAGCATTTTAAAAATGATGAATTTTTCAAAATCGTGAAAAAATGAAGGGAGGGTCCTGGAACGAGGGGTGGGCGGATCATTCTCAAAAAATGAGGATATATTTTGTAGGCCTCAGAAAGTCTTTCGGCCAAGTTTCGCGAATTTTCGATAAGATTTTTTTTTTCGCTGTGCACACTTGATATGGAATGACCCATATTCATTTTGAAGGAAATTTAACTTGCGACCGTTTGCTTTAATTTTTTTCATTTCAAGTAAATTGGTTGACTTCTAGAATGATAACAGTTCAGAAAAGTCCGGAAAAGTGATTTCACGTCACGCTGGAATGTGTCAAAAGCGTATGAGTATATTTTTGTTATAAATTTCGATGCATCGTTGCAATAAGCGGGTGCTTGTTTAATTTTGTAAGCAACTTTTTTTTTAAATTTTTTTTAAAGCTTGATAAATAAAAGAAGCATATGATGCGTATTTGAGTCAACAACATATAGAAAAATATGCTTCAGCAAAGCGACGGCGATGACAGTTGGATTGAGATTTTTGTCTCAACACAATTCTGAGATTTTTTGAGTGGCCCATTTTTCCCCATGGCCCACGTTACCCTTCTTTCCCCTACTATATAAGTCATAAATATTTTTTTGCTAATTATGTTAACTTTCGTAAGAAGTGAACATCTGGCACATTTCTTCAAACATGTTGATATGTGAAATCAGAATTCGATGAGTGAATATGTTGAGAAAAACGGCTGTTTTCAAATTCTGATTTTGTTTAGTTATACTTCTAAATAAAAACCCATTCTTAATTCGAGGTACGGGTTTTATGTATCGAGAGTCTAGTTTCAATACAATAGGTTTATTGATTGCAAATCAAAATTTACATATAAAAATTAGTTTCAATTCTATTAAAAATATTACTTTGTTTTATACTTTGAAAAATTATGAATCATCCATTTTGACTCGAAATGTTGCCGACTCCAGGTCTTTACGTCCGAGTCACAAGCATTCACTGGGACCCCGGATGATTCTTCATATATGTACTTTCCGGGATTCATTTTTTCCTCTGTTTTTTTTATGTTTGTCTGGTTGCCAATTTCATCCCGGTTGCCATATATCTGGCATAAAGGTAAGAGCGCCAGTTTTTCAATTATTTTTGTATTTTAGTATTTCCTGGAATATATAAAAAAAAACTTATAAAATGGGGTTTAACTCAATTAGTGAGTTCCAGTCAGCGCACTTGAGTCCAATTGGCTCGGCTCCGGACCCTGATTTGATGGGATAGAAGAGCATCTCATGTTATCATTACCATCATCAGCAAGATCATCACCATCGCTACCCTTCGGGAAGCTTCTGAGAAGCCAAGGGCCATCAGAAGTGTAAACTCGTTTTCCGGTTCTTCTTACCCACTTTTGTCCGACCCGGAGAAAACGGGGGAACGCCTTGGAAGGGACGGTTAAGCTGTCGAGTTGATTCTTGTTTATTTGTTTTTAGTGCTTTCGACTTTCTCAAGTATGTTTATTAAATTTCTTACTTGCCGGTTAGGCACACACAAGCAAACGTAGACAGTTTCCCACCTCTCTGGCTTCTCTTATTTTCTTGCTACTTGCATAGCCTGGTGGCACGCAGTCGGAATAAATCCGGCAACAACGGTCGGTTGAATTCTGCCAGTTCGGCTTACACAGTCATCATCGTTGTCCTTCAAGAGACATGCCAACCCAAAGGCCAGCCCCAAGATGGGAGGTTTCATCCGAACAACAGTGAATCCGATCGCCTCTTCTCTTACTTTCTGTCTTGTGCTCTACGTGTGTACTCGTGTGCGTTTCTTTTGCTAGCTGTCTAAACCGATTATTTATGTCTCCAGTATTGTGCCCGGGACTGACAGTTTGGACCATCCGAGGACCTCCGGAGACGATTCCGGCACAGATGATTTCGCTGAGCAAGGGCAACGTTATTGGCGGCCGCTGACCGGAAGGAAGCAAATTGTGAGCTCGAGGATTGCTGCTTATTTATAAATACATCTAGAGAAGATGGGGGCATAATGGCCACCTTAAGGAAAACGCTTATTTACCCATAGAGAACAGCTGTAATATGTGAATTACATCATTGTTTCGTGTTCAGACACTCAAATAGTCTATTGCCTAATTGGATGAAACTTGAAAAAGTAGATAAAAACGTATAAAAATGCATTTTAAAAATTTTTGCCGAAAGCTGAAAACCAGTCACTGTAGAGGCATATTGAGAAACCCCCCGAGGCAGTATGAGCACCATTAATGAAAGCATAATGAGCGTTTTCTGCCGGGGATTCTAGCAGCAAATTCGACTCGATGAAGTTAACTGAGTAATAGAGCTACAGCTTGACTTGTATCGTCTGACGATTTGGCCTATTGGTAAGATGTCGGAGAGGTAATCAGTAGGCTCGAGTTCGATTCCTGGTCGAGATGATTTTTTTTTTCATTTATCATTCATGATCATGATTGCACTAAACGGTGAGGCGTGCTCATACATTATGTTTCTGGTGTTTTGTTTGACGGATGATACTTTGATGCTATTAGCCGTATAATGTAACAATAAAAAAAATCAATCATGAATGGTATGTGCAAAAAAAATCCCCTCGGACAGGAATCGAACTCGAGTCTTCTGATTACCTCTCCGACACCTTACCAATAGGCCAAATTGACAGACGAAACAAGCCAAGCTGTAGCTCTATTATTCAGTTGACTTTATCGAGTTGAATTCGCTGCTAGATTCCCCGGCAGAAAATGCTCATTATGCCTTCATTGATAGTGCTCTGTTCGCCTCCAGTGAACAAATTAAAGAAAAAAAGCCTTTTAAAATTAATTAAAGTGAAAAATCAAAAATTTTATTATCTTGAAAATTGAAAAACAATGTGTAGATCATGTTGCAGTGTGTACATTTCAGATCAAGATGATTTAAAGGTCATAAAAGCTTATTTGGTGGTGCTCAAAAATTATAATATTTTCGTCACTTCAGAACCTAGCTGGTTATTATTTAATATTTCTGTAAAGATGAAAAGGATATTTCTTTTTTGGTGAAAAATTAATACTATGGGTAGTACGAAACAGTATCATCTCCCCTATATACTAGGATGAAGGTATACTAATATTTCCTTCGCTACTGTCGCCCGGCTGATTGGTCAAGGAACTTGGCCAGTCGGTTCCAATAAAATGCACCATTTGAGTGCCGAAGATGTCAAATCTTATCTCGTCCGGTACGAATATTATGCTGAACAAGTTTATTTATACGAAAAAGCTTCGTTTTGAAACATGTTATTATGTTAAAATAGAAATACAACCGATTTAATGCACTAGGCAGTGACGCAAAATAGAAAACAAATGATAAATTTATAAATTCTGAATTATGATTAAAAAACTTCGAACGCAGTAAATCCAAAATTAAATCAAAAAATTAAGATTTAAAAATAATGGTATAAAAGTATTTTGAAACAATCCCATTTTTCATATAAATAATTTGCAACTTATTGGAGATTTTTAACATTTCTGAATCCTAGAAAAAGTTGTAAGATCCCGTTTCGTTCATTTTAAGACGATTCAAGTTATTCATTTTGAGTCACAGCATCCGGTAAATTGAAAACGAAAAAGATTTTAAAAATGAAAAATTTTGTAAATTTTGTAAATTTTGAATATTTTGTAAATTTTGTAAATTTTGTAAATTTTGTAAATTTTGTAAATTTTGTAAATTTTGTAAATTTTGTAAATTTTGAAAATTTTGTAAATTTAGTAAATTTAGTAAATTTTGTAAATTTTGTAAATTTTGTAAATTTTGTAAATTTTGTAAATTTTGTAAATTTTGTAAATTTTGTAAATTTTGTAAATTTTGTAAATTTTGTAAATTTTGTAAATTTTGTAAATTTTGTAAATTTTGTAAATTTTGTAAATTTTGTAAATTTTGTAAATTTTGTAAATTTTGTAAATTTTGTAAATTTTGTAAATTTTGTAAATTTTGTAAATTTTGTAAATTTTGTAAATTTTGTAAATTTTGTAAATTTTGTAAATTTTGTAAATTTTGTAAATTTTGTAAATTTTGTAAATTTTGTAAATTTTGTAAATTTTGTAAATTTTGTAAATTTTGTAAATTTTGTAAATTTTGTAAATTTTGTAAATTTTGTAAATTTTGTAAATTTTGTAAATTTTGTAAATTTTGTAAATTTTGTAAATTTTGTAAATTTTGTAAATTTTGTAAATTTTGTAAATTTTGTAAATTTTGTAAATTTTGTAAATTTTGTAAATTTTGTGAATTTTGTAAATTTTGTAAATTTTGTAAATTTTGTAAATTTTGTAAATTTTGTAAATTTTGTTAATTTTGTAAATTTTGTAAATTTTGTAAATTTTGTAAATTTTGTAAATTATGTAAATTTTGTAAATTTTGTAAATTTTGTAAATTTTGTAAATTTTGTAAATTTTGTAAATTTTGTAAATTTTGTAAATTTTGTAAATTTTGTAAATTTTGTAAATTTTGTAAATTTTGTAAATTTTGTAAATTTTGTAAATTTTGTAAATTTTGTAAATTTTGTAAATTTTGTAAATTTTGTAAATTTTGTAAATTTTGTAAATTTTGTAAATTTTGTAAATTTAGTAAATTTTGTAAATTTTGTAAATTTTGTAAATTTTGTAAATTTTGTAAATTTTGTAAATTTTGTAAATTTTGTAAATTTTGTAAATTTAGTAAATTTTGTAAATTTTGTAAATTTTGTAAATTTTGTAAATTTTGTAAATTTTGTAAATTTGTAAATTTTGTAAATTTTGTAAATTTGTAAATTTTGTAAATTTTGTAAATTTTGTAAATTTTGTAAATTTTGTAAATTTTGTAAATTTTGTAAATTTTGTAAATTTTGTAAATTTTGTAAATTTTGTAAATTTTGTAAATTTTGTAAATTTGTAAATTTTGTAAATTTTGTAAATTTTGTAAATTTTGTAAATTTTGTAATTTTGTAAATTTTGTAAATTTTGTAAATTTTGTAAATTTTGTAAATTTTGTAAATTTTGTAAATTTTGTAAATTTTGTAAATTTTGTAAATTTTGTAAATTTTGTAAATTTTGTAATTTTGTAATTTTGTAATTTTGTAAATTTGTAAATTTTGTAAATTTTGTAAATTTTGTAAATTTTGTAAATTTTGTAAATTTTGTAAATTTTGTAAATTTTGTAAATTTTGTAAATTTTGTAAATTTTGTAAATTTTGTAAATTTTGTAAATTTTGTAAATTTTGTAAATTTTGTAAATTTTGTAAATTTTGTAAATTTTGTAAATTTTGTAAATTTTGTAATTTGTAATTTGTAATTTTGTAAATTTTGTAAATTTTGTAAATTTTGTAAATTTTTGTAAATTTTGTAAATTTTGTAAATTTTGTAAATTTTGTAAATTTTGTAAATTTTGTAAATTTTGTAAATTTTGTAAATTTTGTAAATTTTGTAAATTTTGTAAATTTTGTAATTTGTATTTGTAAATTTTGTAAATTTTGTAAATTTTGTAAATTTTGTTAATTTTGTAAATTTGTAAATTTTGTAAATTTTGTAAATTTTGTAAATTTTGTAAATTTTGTAATTTTGTAAATTTTGTAAATTTTGTAGATTTGTAAATTTTGTAATTT